>NC_045989.1:4957770-5225270 GCF_010909765.2 Amblyraja radiata
CGTACGCCAGCTTCGGTGGCGAAGGCAAGAGAAGGGAAAAAAATGCAATCGAGCAGCTCCCGCTCCTCCAATCTAGCGTGTGAGAAAATGTTGGGGCTAAAGTTGCCTTGGCGTGGTTATTTCAGGAGTAATGAAGCAAATGTAATTCAATAGGAAGCGCGGGATTGGTGATCAGCGAACTGCGCAAGTCGGACTCTGGAATTAATTGGGATAAAATTAACTCTCGGCAAACTTATTGTCTTAAGAAATGTTGGAAACTAAAATATATAAAGGAAAAAATTGGTGGGATTGAATATAATGACATATTATTTTGGTATTAATCTGGTTTTCATTATTTTTGATTCACATTACATACATGATTTTCCCTAAAATATAATTCGCATGATTTAAAAGTCCCTTCTATCCAATATAAGAAATAACATTGGATTTTATTTGACCTATTTACAATATTATTGGATTTTCAAGCGAATTTACATTGTTATAAAAGAAAATGTAAAGGATCTAAATCAAGGATCAATTTCGCAACGTCAGAATATATATATATATATGCATATATAATAGAGAGCGCGAGAGATACAAGATAGATAGATAGATAGATAGATAGATAGATAGATAGATAGATAGATAGATAGATAGATGATAGATAGATAGATAGATAGATAGATAGATAGATAGATAGATAGATAGATAGATAGATAGATAGATAGATAGATAGATAGATAGATAGATAGAGAGAGAAAGATGCAGATATGTATACAGATCGATAGAGATATAAACGATGTCTTGATAGATAGAGTTATAAAGAAAGATAGGTGATAGGGCGGGGGAGGGGAGAGCAAGAGAGAGAGAGAGAGAGAGAGAGAGAGAGGGGCGTGGAGGCGGAGAAAACGAGCGAGCGAGGGAGAGAGGGAGAGAGAGAGAGGTGCTGAAATGAGCAGAGACGGTGGGATGGCGGGTGATAATGAACTTGAGCTGTCGACTATCAGATTGATGGCCTCTCCTGCTGTCAAGTTCATGCGGCGGTCTCTTCCCCGCTGCTTCTGTCCGTTTGTGGACCACGGGAGGCGGCAACCTTGTGCCCTGGCAACACATCCCAGACGAGGGCGAGAGACTTTTGTCTTCCCATTCAGGCTGAGCGGGGTCTAGACCCTTCACCACATTACAAAGTACAATTAAACACAAAATACAAAGTTTAGAGGAGGGCTGGGTTTCCCCTCTCGCCATAGCTGAGATTTTATTAAACTTATTGAGTTGTAAGACCTGGGAAGTAAGACATTGTCATGAACCGAGCAATTTATGCAGTCAGGTTCACCATTCACCTGAAACATCCCGCATTTGGAACACATTTTAATCACATTTTTGCGATGAAAGATGGTGATTTGTAAGCGACGGCTTTGAAAATGAAAAAAATGCCGGTAAGGGAGGAGTGAAAATGTGAAATTGTTAAAAACAGGCAGAGAAAAACCCGATGCCATTTGTGAAAGCGGTGGAAATGTAGACCTGCCCGCGCTGTGTGAGTTGTAGCGAGCCGGTAGCTGGCTGTTGTGTAAAGAACGTTAGCTGAACTTAATTGGGGGGGGGGGGGGGGGGGGGGGGGGGGGGGGGGGGGGGGGGGGGGAGAGATTCCGGGGTGAAATGAGCTGAGAGATGTGGTGGGAACAGTTGCTGGCTGAAGGTGATGTTGAAGGAGACGGCTTTGGTGGGGGAGTCATTGGCGTAGCGTTGGGGTGGCGCTTCCAGAGCCCCCACCTCTTGGAACAAGTGGCCGTGGTTGAGATGTGTGGGTTAGTGCTGGGGCTGACGTCAGCGCGGGTCTGCGCAGGAGGAAGCTTGGAGATTGGAGAGATTTGGAGAGACGCGGCCACAGAGTCTTCAGACGCAGAGCGAGAGGCTGATCTCACGTCGGCGGGTAGGTACCGGTCAGGAGGGACGAAGCCAGCAGCTCCCCGCCGGTCTTCACCCCCCCCCCCCCCCCCCCCCCACCTCCCCATCCATCCCACTCCCCCACCGCCCACCCCTCTCCCATCGCCGGCATTCGGGATGCAGCCTCCAGGATCCTTCCAGGAGTAGGATCGGTATCTAGGGAGCGACCATTTGCCGGCGCAATGCTCGCTGCTTCGCCGCCGCCGCCGCCGACTCTCCTTCCATCTCGCCGGCTCCTCCGCGCGAAAATCCCCCATGCGCTTTCTGCCTAAAGTTTGGGGGATGAATCAGAGCCCGAGAAGGGGGAGCGACCTCGCATCACGCAGGCAGGTTTAAAGTTAGAGCCGCGACTGAACATGTGTCGGCGATCTAGGCCATGGAAGCGGCGTTAAACTTGGTGGGTATTGCATGCATGACCCATCCCGGCTCATTATTCATGGTAACTAGGCTGCCGTGAGGCACCTTTTCATTGTTTCGCTCCCATCCCTCCCTCCCCTCCCCTCCCATCCCTCCCTAACCCTCCCCTCCCTCCCCTCATCTCTGACTCGGGGGGGGGGGGGGGGGGGGGGGGGGCAAGGCCACAGTCATCAGCGCTGCTCTATTCTTCTCGGCGCTGACGCCGCAGTTCACTGCCAAGTGTATGCAGAGGATGGGAAGGTAGTGACTTTCTTCAGCTGGACCTCCTCATCCCCACCCCCTCGCTCATTCTCCACCCCCCACCCACCACTCACCAGCAGCCCCCCCCCCCCCCCCCCCCACCCCCGCCCTCCCACATAACATTATTGTGGCAATTATAAGAAACGGCCAGACCTCATGATTACAACTTATCCATCGCGCCGCTGATGCCATCCCACCTTCGGAATTCCGAAAAGGAAATTCGCATTAGCACGGCCAATGTATTCCTGGATGGCATCGGCTGAAGCCAAATAAATCTAGGTACAATTTCATTTATGTGATCGCGGGCCTTGGGGGTCATTTCGATATTGGTTTCGGTTGGATTTAAGGTTTGGAATTAAATCATGTTGGATTATTTTCACGGTGTGAGTTATATTCTGACCTTACTTGACTGAGTGTCAATGTTAGTTTGTTCTGTGTTACCCCTCCCTCTCCCCCCAGTTTGTTATATTTTAATTTCAGCTCAATTGTTTGAAGTGGTCGAACCTTTCCTTTTGCGTTTTACTTCTTTAAAAACAAAATATTGTAATTGTTGATAGAAATCAAAACGTTATATCAACTTGTCTTCGGCCTTCGTTTTTATTTCTGACACCATTTGATTTGAACGTACGGAAGAATAATTGTAGGTAATTGGAACGGAGCAGACACGTTGAGAGTTAGACACTGCTTACATTTCAGTCAGGATGGGCCGTTGGGAGTAAACTGGCTCCGTTAGTATCAGCTATAAATAATGGAGAAATGCTACATTATCACAATCCTGACTGGCACCACCATTTTTGAGCCAATTTCTGATAAGCCTTCCGTGTATGTTGTGGTCGCTTTGTGCTGGGGATGCAGGCATTACAGTAATTACAAGAGGAATATTGGAGGGCATTCAAATGCATAGGTTACTCGAGGTTTTACTAGAAATAACGTAATAATTATAAAGAAAGTACGTCAGACGTAATGTACGTACACTTGCATCCGTGTTTGTTTCACAACGTCATTATTTCATTCTGCTGTGAACTGATTATCTCTCGCTTGATGCGTTTATACATTTGAAACATTCATTGGCGAATTCATACTGTGCGTGGCTTGGAAATAGCAGGGTTTTAATGCAAACTTTTGTTGGGGGGGGGGGGGGGGCAAAAGCGAATCCTGATTTCTGCTAAGGGTTGTTGTAAATAAACCCCTCCGGGTAAAGATTTAAAAAAAAACAGATATGTGTTAAGTTGAGGTACAGTGCAATATATCTCTTTAAGCTCTCTGCCCATCCATTGCATTATGACATGGTAATGTGCAACGCGCACGCAAATCGCTCGGGAGATATTCCTCATCTTTAAACGCACCACGGAGGCCTATAATATCAACTGCTCAGGACGTATGGATTTTGTGTTAATGTAGAATGGTTAATACCCACCCAGGCTAATTGGAAATAGGGGTTTGCTTATAGGAACGGGACCATTTACAGCAAGGACTGCAATCAGCGCTCTTGGTTCAGATAACGAGAGAGGGAGAGCCTGCGTTTGCATTTATCCATCTCTAAGAATCAAGCAGCAACCACAATCTGCTTCGACACTGAAAATGATTTACATTATTTTTTCCAAAGATGGAACTGAGCAAAATCACCCCGCGCTGCGGTAGTTGGTGTCAATCTTAAGAAGATGTCAATCGTCCTGACATTTAACCCCGTAGAACGTTAATCCCTTTAACACCTGACATCGTGTAACATGACACAAGTATTCTTTATCAAACAGTTCTTTTATCGAGGGGCGGGGGCATATACTTCTACAGACCACTCCATGTGCACAGGGCATAACTATATAATATATATCTGCAACAAAATATGAATAGATGTAATAGAATATGAACACGGTTGTATTTCTCTATGTAGTCCCTCATTGGAATTGCACCTCCACGCACATATGCAACCATATATATCTGCAAAAATTATGTACCTTCCACACAGAAATACCTATACATATAACTGCAGTTTATTATGGCAAGTGTACACGCAAACACACACACACACACACAGATAAACACACACATACATTCACACACACACACACACACACACACACACACACACACACACACACACACACACACACACACACACACACACACACACACACACACACACACACAAACACACACATACACACACACACACATGTCTACACACATATACACTCACGTGAAGTTATCTGGATGCACTCACTTTGTATGGGAAATATTTTCACCCTAAATGTAAATTTAAGGGGTTATCAACATTTATCAAACAACAACTTTCTTCCATTTATGAAAAAATAAATTCCAATTCATTTAAAGGTGCCTGCCTTTTTGTAGAGTATTTAGTGACGTGATATTGTCTTTTAAATACTGTTATTAAAGGAGGACTTGCATTTATATGGCGCCTTTAATGATATCACAAACACTCCATGGCATATTGTGGCCATTGAGGTACTTTTGAAGAGTGTTCACAATGATATTGGACCCAATATTGATAATAATAAAACATCTCATTATCTGGACAATGGTGTTCTTGATTTGACAAGGAGTGGAGGGACCAGAGTTTCGTTTTTCTTAAACAAATATTGCTTAATGACTCGATTTTTCTTGGAATTAGTCCTGCAGTTGGCATGCCAGATTTGACCCACATAACAGTCGGCGTGTAGCTCTTTCGTGGTCTGAATTTCTGCTAAACCAGTTTGTGTAATGTTATTTTGACGAGAGCAACATTATAGGGGAGTTATAGCAATCCAGCATTATAGTTTTTGGCAATCCAAAACGTTGGTACAATTTCCCCATTTATTTTCTTGGTTCAGTTCGCACACGTTATATTTGGACGCTAACACATTTAAATCGTATTGGCTCTTTTTTTGACATCCGTGTAATTTTAGATTCCAAATAAAAATAAATCTATATGATATGATCAAAATTCATGTTGCAAGTTCATCATCAGACACAATGCCATTAGAGTCTTTCTGGTCGATTCCATCCAAACGCTGGTCTTCACAATTAAAATAATGTATTGAATAAGAATATTCTTTATAAGGTGAATCATAATAATTATAATGTCCTCCTGGTTCTGCTAAAACATTGCACCGAATAACATAAACAGTCAGAAAAAAATCGGCCATTTAAAGCAACAATTCGTGTATCTAACCGATTATATTTTAGAATATTTAGCACCTTACGTGGATTTCAAACATTATGAAATAATGTACTATTCTGTGTTCTTTAGCATAATAATCCAAATTTTAAAAACAATTTAGGAAAAAAATATTTTTAAAATCACAGTGGAATCTTCTAATATGGAAAAAATGAATGAACGTCAATTGTACAACATAGAGCACAAAATAAACATTTTAGGGTTAATACTTGATACTGGCAATAGCAGGGGCATTGTTTTCTGTTTGCTGGATATTACACGTTATACACTGCAGTTGTAAGCATTGCGGACATTTGATTCATGCAGCGCCCTATTTGATTTTGCAAAAACACATCATCATTGTTCGTTTGTATTTTACTTTAGAGGGAACTTCAATATGAATCTTGTTTCAAACGCTGCCCTGTTCGAAACCTCTGGTTGGTTGAGATGTACGAATTGTTTTTGGAGCTGTTAACTTTGAATGCATTAATTGTTTAACTTGAAGTATCGTAGTTTAGGCAATTTAGATTTTTTTCACTTGGGTGGAACAAAGTTGTTTACACGACAGTTTCGATATTTTAGGGGGGAAATGTAGCGACAGTGACTGCCTGATTGATAGCTATCAAATCACCCGATGTAATTTGGTCAGGTATTGAAATTGCAAAGTTTCTATGTGGTTAGTTACCAATTCCAGTGGGGAGTCAATTAAATAAACCCACAATTTTAAGAATTTAAATTATTGGTCTGCTTCAGAAATACTGAAAAATAAATCACTGTGTTTTTAAAATGTAAATAAAGAGGTCAGGCTGTATTCAATCTAGACAGAAATGACCCCACGACCATGGGGTTAGAATACACAGGAGGCATCTTTACTGGGATATTCACCTATAGACATAGGGATATTCACCTATAGACAGAGGATCCTTGCCTCGACCTAAGGCAACTGCATCAAAAAGTTCCTGATGTTTCGGCACAAACCATTTCCACCTAACCCTATCAATAAAACAAATTCAAATCGGACAGGTCTGTTTTGTTGAACCCAGCCTTGCGAAAAAGGCAAACTATTTCGGATTTAGACATCGATGGGACAAATCAGTATAATCGGATTTGAACAGTGGGCGTCATGCACAGAATATATTAAAATAGCTTTAGTAATTGTGGCAACCAGATGGAGTCTTTTCAAAAGATAGCCCAGAATCATTTTATACAGATTTTTTCTTTCCTATAAAATGACCATCAAATATTGTTATTTTGAGATAATTCGTATATATTTCGTGGGATAAATTAAACGGATAATATTGAGTCAAGGAGGGTATCACTCACACCAGGGAGTTTGTCTTTACGTTTAAGCACTTGTTTTCGAAATCCTTAGACTCAAAACAGAAAACTTATTTTTGCAATAGTCCTCAAAATCCTGATTTGAAGGCAGGAGTAGAAAATAAAATGTTGGGTTGTATGATGGAATAATGGATAAAGTGCTCAAAGACCTTGTGCCTTGTAGGGCCTGTAGTGTGCTGGAGGTGTGGTGGGGCGAGGACTACTCGATGTTGCTATCTCTCTTCCTCCAAATTAAATTGAGTGCAAACAAATCATTTAGCTGCACTAAATTTAAAATGCATTAATTATTTTAATTCCCATTGTGAATGTTGTGGCATTTCCATGATTTGAGTTAAAACGAAGGCACGCGAAAGCGTGATGGAGCGCAGGAGTGACGGAAAATGTATCTATGTTTACATCTGGGTGCGTGTATATATTTTTCTAACCGTAGGATTTCCTATTATAAAGGAATCTAGAATCCCAATCACCAAATTAAACCGAGGCGTTAATTAAATTAAATCAGATGCTCAAATGTGCTAAATAGCGATTTAGAACAATGCTGGCAAATGAAAGAGTATCTTTCACTCGTTTCCCTGTACATTAAAACACAAAAGACGCTTTGTCTGCCCAACTAGTTCATTGGATATCAATGCAACGTGTACATACATATCTTGTGGAAAAATTCCTATTGAAAATATAGTTACTTATGTATTGATGTTGACAATCGATCAAATATTATGTTTCAGAAGTTAAATCTGTGTGTGCATATATAAAAATGAAACTGTTATTGTATATATCTATATATATATAAAACATAATATATATTATATGAAAAATGAAATGTACAATAGCTGTTTCATTTTTATATGTGCACACACAGATGTAACTTTTGGAATATAATACCATATATATATAATACTATATATATATATCAAAAGCTAATATCAAAGATCCATTTTTGATTTCGAAGTAGCAATTTGATTATCGCCATTCTACACACGCTGCAGAATTACAGAAACCCCTCCTACTTTTCTAATGTTGCCTTAGTACTGGATCTTAAAGTCTTCAAGAACGAGAGATAGAGTCAAGAAAGGCTATGACGCAAACTGGATGGTAATTGCTATTAATCCCTCGCCTGTATTTACACGATTTGACGTTTTGGTGTCGTCAAGACTTGAAATAAAACAAAAATTAAGCGATATTAATCACTCTTTCACTAATCCTGGGTTAAACCCCAACCATCTAATATTGGGCAACATATTGTTAACACGTGAATGTATTTATCTTCTGTAACTAAAATCCTGTACATTTGTGGCCTTAATTTTCGAATTATTATTCCATCAGTAAAAATTCCCGCTTCCATCTCCATACGTCATTTTAACTTCAAAACAGCGCGCAAGAATACCTAATTCTCACGTGAATTAATTATGAAACAAAAACATCTGAATCAGATCTGTCTGAATGCGGAAAATAAAAATGTATGTTTCACACTATATTGTGCAGTTTTGGTGCAATATTCCCATGTTGGTGATAGTTTCCGTATGATGATTGAAACCAGGGATTGTTGGCATAGGCAGTAAATACAGGATAAACCGGGGACTGTGTGTTTGGCTTTTATTTTAACCAAAATGTCATACAGCTTATTATTATTATTATTAAGATGAAACCTAGGAATACGCAAATGAGGTGTAATTAAAGGCATTCGATTTTGTTTCCGTTTCCCTCTTAAATTGTGGCGGATGTTGAACAAACAAACCGGGTTCACTTTGTGAAAGAAATCTACGCTAATTGCCCGGTTTGAAAACGAGTGCCTAGTACATGGATTTAGACTGTAGTTTGACGATTTTTATTTTTGAGTAAGCTTTTTTTTTTACAGGCGAACTCTGGGGTTTCCGCAGGGAATTCAAGCCTGCTGCTCAATAATTGCAAACCGTGTATAACGAGCATGTTCATTTCTCCAGTAAAGTCCATTCGCAAACCCCATCCTGACATTTCGTGCCGCCATAGCGGGAAGCAATGAAATAAACGGCGGAGATTCGCAGGGAACTTTCATTGTATGGATTATGAAATGTGCGAATAAGTCGATTTTGCAGCAATTAAATAAAAATGGGGAAAAATACAACAATGCAGCTTGATTATAATTCAGCAGCAGTTTGAACCCCAAACCGAAATAATTCACCTACTTCAATACTCAGTGGGACAAGTAACATTATTCGGAGTCAGATGCGCTAAATATTTTTTTTTGGACGGGTCAGCTAATAAATAGTGAAAAAAATGATTGTGTCAATGGCTGGGTTTGAGAAAGGACTTCATTTAATATTTAATGGAGGTTTGGGTTTAATTTGAAATCTCCCACCTCTGGCCCCCGACTCACGATTGGCTTGGAACATATTCCTGATATTGCAAATTGTGGATTTCCTCACTTGTCCCGTTTTGCTCCATTTGGGAGAATCATTTTACTCGGATATCCCTTTCGCTCAGAGAGTTAAGACACTGAATGGTGACAGATGCAATCTGAATAAAGAGGTGATTTCTGAAACCGAAAAGGCGGGAATTTCTCGTGATTTGAATAAAGCCGGTAGAAAGCAGGGATAGGCTGCCGATGTGGTTTCGTCAGCAACGAAAGACCAATTAGCATGTGAATAGCAGTGGATCCTGTGCGTGGGTGTGTGTCTGTCAGTGTGTGTGTGGCTGTGTGGCTGTTTGTCTGTGTGTCTGTGTGTGTGTGTGTGTGTATTTCTCTGTGTGTGTGTGTTTGTGTTCATATGACAGTGTTTGTGTCTCTGTGTGTATGTGAGCGAGAACGAGAGAGAGAGAGAGAGAGAGAGAGAGAGAGAGAGAGAGAGAGAGAGAGAGAGAGAGAGAGAGAGAGAGAGAGAGAGAGAGAGAGAGAGAGAGAGAGAGAGAAAGAGAGCGTTCAATCTTGGTTGTGGGAGAGTCAGGGCAGATCAGGAATTGAATGCAAACATGCTCAGCGAGTCCCGCTCAGAACCTGCAGACATGCTGGCAAAGGGAATTTGCGAGGAGCCGCCACTAGCTCGCTGCTGATATTTTCTCTTCCTTATTTGATGACAGATGGGGGAAAGGAGAGAGAAAAAAAACAACACACATCTTCTTGACCTCTCTCGCACCGCCCGAGACGCAGGGCGGAAGTTGGCCTCTGTCTTTGGTTATCTAGCTGTATGAGTATAACTGATCTATCATAAAGCTAGATAACCGAAAGTAGAATCCACTTCCACAGCTTCGGGGAGAGGAAGAGCGGTCACACGGCGAGCAGAAACGCCAAGAATCAGAAAAGAAAACTCGCGGTCACAGTCATCAGATCGACTGGAGACAATACGACCACCACAGGCCGCGAAACGACGTGAGTAATGTCCCTTTCTATCAAATGAACAAATCTTCCTTTAAAAGTCCCTCCATTCCGGGGACATTGTTGATTTTTTGTTACGCTAATTATCATGCGACTTGAACTCATTTTTGAAGCGGAACAGATAGACAGCAGGGACAGCAGAATAAAATGTTGAAACGCTTTTCTCCCCTTTTATCTCATTACATCAAGAGAGCACGCTGCCTAGACGTCTTAAAATCTGTTGTGCAAATCTCAGGGCTGTGGGCGATGGTTTAACGCGAGGTACAGCCATTTGCCTTAAATAGATTAAACATTCCTTTATTAGATTACACTCACAAACCCAACCGGCGCGGAATGTGCAGGCTGATTAGCATTCCAGACTTTGAGATTGGGCTTTAGTCTGGCCCCTTTAAGAGGTCAAGTTCTCGATAATTTGGTCACTTTTCAGGCAGCGCCGGCAGCTGCCGACGGTCGGTCTCTAGGTATCTAGGAACGGTGAAGTGGAGCAGAAATAACAACAACTTTCTTCGCCTTCTTTATTTTGTCGTGAAAAGAGGCGGGGGCTGTCAAGGGGGCTTTGGTTCCCATTTCCAAACGCAGGGAGACCACATCGGGAGCTCTCCATTCAAACGGCACAGTGACATGGTCCTGAATTCTAATGAGGTGTCCACTTTGCGACAAGTCCTCGCTGTCTCACTTTCGCCTTATTCCCCCCCCCCCCCCCGTCCCATTACAGAAAAACAGATTGGCATTTTGAACTAACACACACTGCATACAAACACATCTGATAATTTCCCATTCTTACTTTAAATTAAAATGGTTAATGTTTATAAATTATTTTTTTAAATCTAAATATAAACCCCTTCTTGGATTATAACGCCAGCCATACGATCTTAAAAATTATAAATTATTGTAAATAAAAATATAATAAAAATAAAAATGTACTCAGTGAAATACCAAGAGTGGGTCCAAAGCACTTCCCCCCCCTTAAAAATTAAATACCACCATGTCGTGACATTATTTCAAGGTGTTTTAATGAAGAGATAATATAAGGGTTTCGGCCCGAAACGTTGCCTATTTCCTTCGCTCCATAGATGCTGCTGCAGCCGCTGAGTTTCTCCAGCATTTTTGTGTACCTAATATAAACCAGAGTCAAAATGGGAATAAATTTGCCACCAAGTTAAATTTTACGGAGATTTGACGTTGTGGAAATGTGTAGTTGTTCACAGGGTGGTGTGAAGCGCCTTTACATCGAGCATTTTGCCCCGGAGGTTGAACCTCAATCTTGACACAAGGCGAGACTCTGGGCCCATTTGCCCCGGTGTTGGCGAGACACCGAGATGTCACCCACTCAACTCAGTCATCACCCAACCATTCCACCTCCGCTGGTCGAAACAAAAATGACTTTAACTCTTGCTAATTTTCACTCTATGCTCGCCTGATGGTATCACCCCCTGTTTTTTTCCCCGGATAACACTAATTACATGTTAACAATTTAAATTTCCAGTTTCCATGTGTACTTATAAATAAACAGACCAATATGAGGCACAATGGCAATAGCCAGAAGCACGCACGTCACATTTATACTTCTGAACATTTCTCAGGAGGGGGGAAACGAGTCTCTCCGCTGTGGGACGAGGGACCCTGATAAAGGTTTCACATGGGTCAATGCATGAAAGCGCACTAAATATTCATTTGGTTTCCAACCTCGATCAGGACTCACCGCTCCTCTCAAACACCCCCCCCCCCCCCCCCCCCCCCAGATTCAACGATCTATAAGTCTTCCCATCCATTTATTCCCACGTTGTTGGATAGGTATAGAGGGTTTTTTTTAGGATGACTTTGAGGCAAGGACGTTAGTTGTATGACCAGCATTCCCAGGAACACCGCCCCGACACACCTTGAAACTATATCGCACAGGTTGGTAGTGTGTGTGTTCATCCGCCTGGGGAGATGCCGAGAGCGCTTTTACGATTTTCTCTTCAAAGGACAGCTATTTATTTCCAGGCAGGGATATGTTTCATTACTCGGATGTGTAGGAAGCAACTGTAGATGCAGATGCTGGTTTACACCGAAGATAGACACAACATGCTGGAGTAACTCAGGGGGACAGGCAGCATCTCTGGAGAGAAGGAACGGGGTCGAGAAGAAGGGTCTCGACCCGAAACGTCACCCACTCCTCTCATGAGATGCTGGCTGACCCGCTGAGTTTACTCCAGCATTTTGTATCCATGTTTGATTATACGGGTAGCGTGTACGCTTAAAATGACCGAGATATGTCCATAATGGCATCTGGTTGTCGGACTTACTGAAGATTTGACCATGTCCGCCCTCATGAAATGTTGTTACTCTAACATACAATTGACACTGGGCCTGGAACGAAATTGCGTTTGAAATCAACATTTTCAAAATCTAATGGTGAATTTGGGTTAATGTTTGGGACATGAAACGGGGATTAGAGTTAGATTTAGCTCTTAGGGCTAAGGGAATCAAGGGACATGGGGGAAAAGCCGGAACGGGGTACTGATTTTGGATGAACAGCCATGATCATATTGAATGGCGGTGCTGGCTCGAAGGGCCGAATGGCCTACTCCTGCACCTATTTTCCATGTTTCTGTTATTCTCTCGGTTACGTTTGAACTTGAACGTAGATGGAGTTTATGCACAGAATTGGATGTTCCTTTGAGTATCGGGTGAAACAATGAGTCACGTTAGGCTTGCGCCGAGAGTGCTTATTCACCAAGGATCGACCTGCCCTGTACTAGATTGGATTCCATTTATATAGGGGTAAAGGTGACATTTTAGCAGAGGGTTATGTGTCAGTACAACTCGGCTCTGTGTGGAGTTGCGTATTCTCGACTTTATTTCATGTTTTCATTGTAAATTTATGATCAGTTCCGTCCTCCACGAACCTCCCTCCAGTTTCGCGTGGATATCACTATTGAAACTTGGATGTCGAATGTTTCAGATGTTGACAAAACTCTTGCATTAAACATGTTAGACATTGCCTGGCATATTTTCTTTTACAGTACAGTAATAACTCTGCAATAAAGCCGAAAATGCTTTATTGGGGGTGGGGGGCTGTTGGGACTAGAAGGTGTATCCATTGTATGGCACTGCACCATACAGACTGGGGGGGTCTAGTGCTGAAATGAAAGCAAAGCAAGCTAGAAATGCTCAGCAGTTCAGTTTGTATTTTTAGTCAGAGAAGCAAAGCTAACTCTTCAGGTCTTATGGCATTTCATCAGATAAACCACCTGAACTAACTAATAGTCATCGAGTCTTACAGCATGGAAACAGGCCCTTCTGTGCAACTTGCCCATCTCCACAAGCCCCAACTGCCTGCATTTGCTCCATAGCCCTCTAAATTTGTCCTATCCATGTAAATGTTTCTTAAACATTGCAATAGTACCTGCACCAATTGCATCCTCCGGCAGCTCATTCCATACACTCACCATCCTTTGTGTGAAAAAGCTGCCCCTCGGGTTCTTATTAAACCCCTCACCTTAAACCTATGTCCTCCGGTTCTTGAATCTGAATGTGGAATGTTGTAACTGGTTTTATAAAGATCCTACTCATAGGGGGCAGCATTATAGTCAGATGAGGAAGGAGATGTTTTACAGCAGGCCTAACACTTTAAATAAAGGAGGAAAGAAATGAACCAACATTAAAAAAATAGTACTGAAGGGAATCGTGAAGTTAGAGTCATAGATTCATACAGCATAACTTGACAACGTGACCAAAATGCCCCATCTAAGCTAGTCCCATTTGCCCATGTTTGGCCCATATCCCTCTAAACCTTTCCAATCCATGTATCTGCCCAAGTTTCCTTTAAATACCATTACAGTCCATGCCTCAAATCTTCTGGTAGCTCATTCCATATACCCACCACCATCTGAGTGAGAATATTGCCCCTCAGTTTCCTATTAAATTTTAACCTTAACCTACTTCTCGATTCCCCTGAAGTTGGATTTAAACAACATTTAAAGGTACAATAGTCATGGTGTCTCACTCCATCCTGACTCTCAGTCTGAAGAAATCCGAACGTCACCTAGTCCTTTTCTCCAGAGATGCTGCCTGACCCGCCGTGTCACTCCAGCATTTTGTGTCTATCTTCGGTGCATCTGCAGTTCCTTCCTCTATAATATTCATAGTAGACTGTTTGATCTGATAAGGGAAACACTGAGTTATAATATTTTAAATGAGGTGTACCAACCAAGATGGTTCCCTTCCTTTCATTGTTGGCAGAGCTGCAGGCATTGCATGTGTCCACAGTTTTTCCACTTCACTCTTTATCTGCTGCTGTGCTTTTAGTCAAATAAGCAATTTCTAGAAATGTATTTTTTGCTGTGAGTAGGGTGTTTTTAGTCCAAGTACTACTTGAAATGAATTGCTGGAACAAAAGATGGATTCGCTGATGGTGGTTGGATTTTTGGGAAGATGGAGGGTTCTGAGATTGTACAAGATGCCTTCAAAATGGTGCTGAAATATAAAAATGGTTCAGTTAATTTAAACTAAATGTGATTACACTGAACTGCTGTCATCATTGCACAGGTATAACATTGTCTACTCTCTCTCTCTGCCTGTCTGCAGAGTTTTACTTCTTAATTTTGCTTTATAATAAGTAGAAAATGCTTTGATTTTATTTACTCAACTGAATTCCAATTATTTCCATTTTATAAAAGGGTTTATTTTGTTAACGTTGCCAATGAATATATGTAAAAAGTATTCAATACTTCAACTGGCTTTTGACATAAGATAGCACTGCTCAGATTAAAACATGATGTGATGTATAACCATGATAGAAGGGATCTTCGAACAACAAAGAAGACTGAAAAAATTTGCAGATTGTGTAGTGTCTGTGGGGTCATCAGTAAGTTATCAGTTAGAGTGTCAAAGTTTATGGGGTGAAGGCAGGAGAATGGGGTTGAGAGGGAAAGATAGTTCGGTTAATAAGTTCATAAGATATAGGCGCAGAATTAGGTTATTCGGCCCATCAAGTTTACTCCGCCATTCAATTATGGCTGATATATCTTTCCGTCTCAACCCCATTCTCCTGCCTTCTCCCCATAATGCATGACACCCATACCAATCAAGAATCTATCAATCTCTGCCTAAACAATATTCATTGACTTGGCCTCCACAGCCTCCAGTGGCAATAAATTCCATATATTCACCACCTTCTGACTAAAGACATTCCTCCTCATCTCCTTCCGAAAGGCTCACCCTTTTATCCTGAGGCCATGGCCTCCGGTCCTGGACTCTCCCTCTAGTGGAAACATCCTCTCCACGTCCACTCTATACAATTCTGCCATGACTGAATGCTGGCGTAGTCTCAAAGGGTGGAATGACCTACCTCTTCTCCTCTGACATGAACTTATCCCAGGTCCATAACTTTACATCAAAGCACTTTAATCTTTTCACTTGGTCTGTAATGGTCAGTGTTGACAATATATTTGTCATCAAAATGCATCTTAGATAATGTAAGAGAAAAACTAATTGAAACAGGAGTTGGCCAGTTCACTTTTTTAGTCCACTTAGGGATTTTCCAAGATCTTAGTTAAAACTACACCTGAATCTACTTCCATCTTGATCAACAAATTCATTGATTCACTGGTGTCCAAAAATCCATTTGATAATATTTTGAATATACTTATTAAATGGGCATCCACATCACCAAGGTTAGAGAATTCCAAACATAAAGATTATTGTCTATTTTTGCATCCTTAAATCATTTTCTTTTATATTTCACTATTTTCTGCCATGACTGACACTTTGTGCTTCATGACCGTATGTTGTTCTCTTATCAATGAGTTGAATTAATTCACTTGATGGAAATTAATCTACGGGATAGAGAAAAAATGTAACCATCGTAAACAAGGTAATAGCTCTTCATATTAGCTCCAAACATTGAACATACAAAGGTATTGCAATTGGCAATGTTTGGGGTCCCAGTGAATATGTGTATGCATTGGGAGAAGCAATACAAACTCTCTAGCACTTAACTTATGCTAATTCATTTATCCTTTATATTGGGAGTGTTGTCACCAAAGGGCTCCAAGAATGGAGATCCTACCTGACCTATACCTTGTCTTTTGCCCTTTCCAAAGTGGGATTGAAACTAATTGTTATATTATGGTTTCTACCCAGCTAAGATCATCTCCCTCATAGTAGAGGAAGGAACTGCAGATGCTGGTTAGACACAAAATGCTGCAGTAACTCAGCGGGACAGGAAACATCTTTGTGGAGGAGGAATAGGTGACGTTTCAGATCGAGACCCTTCTTCACACTGCTCAGTCCGAAGAAGAGTCTCGACCTGAAACATCACCCATTCCTTTTCTCCAGAGCTGTTACCTGTCCCGCTGAGTTACTCCAGCATTTTGTGTCTATCTTCCCTCAGTGTAGACCTGGATGGAATCAAATACTTCTGTTGTTAGCGATTAGTTAACACACTATCTAGATCCATTGTCCAATATAACACCCATGCTGCTTTCATTTCTGGCCTGTAAAAAACATATATATTAGAATGCTGCATTCTATTTTGAAATATTGCACTGTCCCTTTGCCATTTCCCCAGGGAAATATTGTGTTGAAATTAGTGAGTCATCCTCACCTCTGAGGACATGTTGAATGATACTGTTCCTCTTTGAGATTCAGATGAGCTGAATCAATTCACATGTTGGAAATTACTCCGAGATATAGAGGAACAATTTAACCACCGTAAACAAAGTAATAAGCCTTCATCTTAGAGCATAGATAATTACAGCACAGTTACAGGCCCTTCAGCCCACAGTTCATGCCGAATATGATGGCAAATTAAGCCAATCGCCTGCAGGTGATGCTCCACCCTCCATTCCCCATATATCCATGAGCATATCTGAAAGATAAGAAGAAGGGACTCGACCCGAAACGTCACCCATTCCTTCTCTCCAGAGATGCTGCCTGAGGTACTGGGTTACTCCAGCTTTTTGTGTCTATCTTCAGTTTAAACCAGCATCTGCAGTTCCTACACCATGTATATCTAAAAGCCTCTTAAATGTCCACTATCGTATCAGCCAATTGGGACAGTGTAAGGGGCAATATTGTCAATGAAGTTCAGCAAACAACAACAAAAAAAACAAGCAAAATATCTCCCCTTTATATGTTTCTTGTGGGCTGTCTTGCTTTGTGATGCTGTGGCAAGCGGAATACTAATGGGACAATTGGCGAGGGGACTGAATCCTGGGAGATGGGGATATGCACATTCCAAATACATTTGGGATGGTGTGAATTCCAGCACCAAGTCTGAACATGTCCTGGATTCACTTAGCTTGGTGTGGCTGGATTAATTAATTTTCCATGTTATATGTGGATGAGCATTGAGC
Organism: Amblyraja radiata; assembly: GCF_010909765.2. Taxonomy (NCBI): domain Eukaryota; kingdom Metazoa; phylum Chordata; class Chondrichthyes; order Rajiformes; family Rajidae; genus Amblyraja; species Amblyraja radiata. The sequence continues at coordinate 4,975,535 of NC_045989.1, forward strand.
AGACGAGCTAGGATAGGGCTTGTGGAGCGGTGTGTGGACACTGACGTTTATTGTTCTCCCAGCTGATCTCAATTCCGACAAAGGGCTTTGGGGAAAACAAAGGGTTTGAAGAGATTCCTGCAAATTTAGAATTGTTGATATCTGTAGCCTCGCACAATATTGACAAGCTGACTCTTGCTGCGGTTTGCCATGTAAATCTGAAAGTTGTGTCCAAATTCCATTCATGGACATAACTACACAACCAAGCTTGATACCCAAGTCATCTACTAAAGTAGTGCTACAGTGGGAGTGATTTCTTTCCATTTAAGATTAACAGAATCAAAGGGCCTATGTTTCTCTGGGTGCTCTGGTTTTCTCCCACACTCTATCACAGTGGCACAGGTGATAGGCCCTCTGCCTCCCAGTGACAGTCCCAGGTTCAATTCTGACCCCAGTGCTTGCGTGGGTTTCCTCCGGATGCTCCAGTTTCCTCCCACGTCCTAAAGGTGTGGGGGCTTGGCATTTGTAAATTTCCCCTAATGTGCAGGGAATGGATTAGAAAGTGGGGTGAAATGGTACAAGTGGGGACGGGTGATTAATGGACTTGGGCCAAAGGGTCTGTTTGCATGCTGGATCTTTAATCAGTGTTCATTCTTGGAAGGAGAGTAGGGAGTTCTTCCGTTATCATGGTTAACATTCATCTCTCTATCAACATCAAAATGTTTGTTCAAATAGCTTAAACAGCTAATCTCCAAGTGGGTGGCACGGGCGCAGCGTTAGAGTTGCTGCCGTACAGCGTCAGTTACCCGGGTTCGATCCTGACTACGAGTGCTGTCAGTATGGTGTTTGTACGTTCCCCCCGTCACCTCAATACGTTTTCTCTGGGTGCTCTGGTTTTCTCCCACACTCCAAAGACTGACAGGTTTGTAGGTTAATTAGCTCGGTATAATTGTAAATTGTCCCTTGTGTGTGTAGGATAGTGTTCGTGTGGTGGATAGCTGGTCAGCACGGACTCGGTGAGCTGAAGGGCCGATTTCTGTACTATATCGTTAAACTAAACTAAAGCATGTTGTTTATTGCGTGTGAAGTCATTTGAAATTATTCCCACAGATATTGAGTTATGCCATATAAATATTAGTTCTCTTTCACATGAAAGCTTGTGTCTTTAAGAGCCCTGAACTAGAAAGAATACCAATTAGAAAAGAGAACCACAAGCTATCAGTACCATGAGTATCCATTGGATCCATTCCATTCTGATGGAATAGATCATTGGATCTGAAGTTGGGTAGTAATGAATGCATTCCCAATACAAAGTACTGGAGTATCTCAGCGGTTCAGGCAGCATCTCTTGAGAACATGGATGGGTGACGTTGCAGGTCGGGACCCTTCTTCAGACCCAAAACCTCACCCGTCTATGAACTTCAGAGATGCTGCTTGGCTTGCTGAGTTACTCCAGCACTTTGTGTCTTTTTTATTGAACCAACATCTGCAGTTCCATGTTTCTACATTCCTAATACAATTGTGTGTCATTGCTGGTTCATCTGATTGTCTGATAGAGTTCTCATTTATTTGAACATGTTAACTCACATTTAAACATCAAAGTTACCACGGGTTCTATGGAACTTTTATTTATATTTCAATCAGCTTCACACCAGCAATTAATGTCCTCCTTTCGCAGTGGTGTATGCCACCTATTCTAATTGTTAGCATGGGATTGACACTAGTAATGCCAGAAGATTAGTGTCATTACAGTCATTGTTCCCAAAATATAGCTGTCATTTTTCTTGTTGGAAGAGTTCTGGTCGGGCATGTTTGGGGTTCAGGTTTGCAGCATTTGGGAAGTACAAATAATAGTCTTTGTTCTCCCTGCCAGCAGCTATTGAATGCTACAAGAACAATGTAGGATTTTTAGCTCAGGGACACAAGGAACTGCAGGTGCTGGTTTGCAACAAAAAACAAAACAAAAAAAAACACCGAAAGTGCTGGAGTAACTCAGCGGGTCAGGCAACATGGATAGGTGACATCTTTGGGTCGGGACTTTCTTCAGACAGGCTTTTTAGTTTGTCCAGCATGTTCTGCTATTCAGTGAGAATAAATTTGGCTGGTCTGTGATCTTACTCCATGTACCTAATTATTCTCAATTTTGCTTCACACACCTTCGATTATTAAAACTCTTAACTTAGATTTAATATTAGCCAGGCACTTAATAGTAATTCCATTTGCAGAATACAAGATCTGGGATTCTATCATTCTCTGCCTGCAGATTAATTTAATAGAGAAGGAGTCCTGGAGAGAAGGAATCCCGTGGAGTAATTTTTCAATCTATATACTACCCTATTTTCAAGCCCCATTAATGTTGGTAGGCATCTTTCTTGTTGAGCTGAGAGTCAATGGTAAATTGGCATCTTGGCACAGCAATGGTGGTGCTCCTGCCTGAAGTATTTCACAATGTCCAGTGCAGTGGTCAACGGGTCTGTTGTTTAAATGCGATGTTAATCTAAGGTCATGTATACCTCTACGAAGGTTTGCTAAATGTCCATTTAGTTATTCAATAAAACATTGGCCAGTTGACTTGTTAGTATTTGTCGGACCTAATGTTCAATTGAACTGCAACATTTGTGGAGATAGCTACAGTGATTGTGCTGCACAGGTGAATCAGTAATTAACAGCCCTTTGCTATTAAAAAAATAATAGAAGTGCCTTCCTTTCTTTTCATTTTCGGATATCCCTCACCTCTATTCCTTTTCTCTCTTTCCCTGATTATCGATGCTGGATATCCGAAATCCCAGAAATATTCACAGGTTAAATAGCATCTGTGGAGAGAGAATCCATAATGATAAGATCTTCACCCTTTCATTTCACACTTCACCCTTTAATCAGAAACTTTACCTGTTCGGTACGAAGCTGATGGTTTTAATTAACTTGCATGTTAAAAAATCCTATTATCTGTTGATTACTGTGTTTGCAAACCTGGTGTGCTGCAGCAAGTAATGCCCCTGTCCCACTTAGGGAACCTGAACGGAAACCTCTGGAGACTTTGCGCCCCACCCAAGGTTTCCCTGCAGTTCCCGGAGGTTCCCGGAGGTTTTTGTCAGTCTCCCTACCAGCTTCCACTACCTGCAACCTCCGGCAACCACCTGCAACCTCCGGGAACCGCACGGAAACCTTGGGTGGGGCGCAAAGTCTCCAGAGGTTGCCGTTCAGGTTTCCTAAGTGGGACGGGCATAAGAATGTCATTGTTCTGTTTTGGAACATATGACAATTAAACACTCTTGACTCTCTTGAACGGCAAACAAAATCTAAGACAGTGTAAAATGCATTGTCAATCTATTTGTAGCAGTTCAAAGTTACCCTGTTGTCTTACTATCCCTCTTTTTACTGTTCTTCCTTAATTTCTTCCTTTATTTTTCTGTCACGCCACCCCTAGATCTTTTCCTACTCTAATACAATGATGAAACACATTGTTGAGAAAGAACTGCAGATGCTGGAAAAATCGAAGGCAGACAAAAATGCTGGAGAAACTCATCAGGTGAGGCAGCGTCTATGGAACGAAGGAATAGGTGACGTTTCGGATCGAGACCCGAAACGTCACCTATTCCTTCGCTCCATAGACGCTGCCTCACCCGATGAGTTTCTCCAGCATTTTTGTCTACATATGAAACACATGGCGATCATTTCTACGTTGAGTGCTTCTGGCAAGATCCCCTTAAATTCAGGAAATCAATTCACATTCTGGCTCCCCCCAGCACTCAGCTAAAGATTAACAACTGAGCACGATGTCCATCTTGCTGCAACATATTCTTTCTCCAGACCTTAAACCTGACTTTCCTCAGCCTTCTATAATCTTAAGGCTCATGTCAATGAATTGCACCCTGGCTTGTTGCCATTGTGAACTGACTGTGGACCACCTGTGATCCTCGGGTTGGAGTCGAAATCTAATGTCCCCATCTAAAATCTAAATCTAAAATAAATGTCCCCATTTCCCAGTTGGAACGTTCCAGGGGAAGCTACACAATCCCAGGAATTGTACATCTGTGGGATATTGAAGGTGGTGAAGAAATATTTATGGTGAAGGAATAACTTCATGGAAGCCACAATAGGAACCTGAGGGGCAACTTTTTCACACATATAAGGAACAAGCTGCCGGAGTAAGTAGTTGAGGCGGGTACTATAACTATATTTCAGACATTTGCACAGGTACATGGATAGGAAAGGTTTAGAGGGATATGGGACAAATGTGAGCAGAGCTTAGATGGGGCATCTTTGTTGCCATGGGTAAGTTGGGCGGAAAGGCCTGTTTCCATGCTGTACGTGTAAGAAGGAACGCTGATGATGGTTTAAACCGAAGATGGACACAAAAAGCTGGAGTAACTCAGCAGGACAGGTAGCATCTCTGGAGAGAAGGAATGGGCGACGTTTCAGATCGAGACCCTTCTTCTGAAGATATGCATCAGAAATATAACCCTTTTATTTCCAAGTTGGCCATATGCAGGTATAATTTATTCAATGGGCAAGTTGCATTGTCTAAGATACCCAGGTTAGAACCTGACTACAGGTGCCATCTCAGTAGAGTTTGCCTGTATTCCTGTGACCGCATGGGTTTCCTTCGGGTGCTCCGCTTTCCACCCACATCCCAAAGACATGGGGGTATGTAGATTAATTGGCCCTCTGTAAATTGCTCCTCATGTGTATGGAGTGGTTGCGAAAGTGAGTATAGTGTGAACGGGTGATCGATGGTTGGTGTGGAGTTGGTGGGCTGAAGAACCTGTTTCCATGCTGTACTTCAAAAAAACATTCCATTCCTAACTCAGGACTGGTGAAATATTTGGTACATTGGAACAAGTCATCTCTTTTCATTCTATTTTTTTCACTGCAGCAAAATCAGATATGTTTCTGAATCATTCTATGGAACTTAAATACTAGATGCAGGAATGTTATTCCTTATTCTCCCACCCTGTCTCCAGTTAACGTTTTATTTTGAAGGCAATATGTTCAATATTGGAGCAATACTGTCAATGTGGTCTCATCAGATATCCATCAAATCTTAAGAGTATTCTCTGACTAATGGACTAGAAATCAAGAAGTAAGTGAATACAGTGGAAAGAGCAAGACCTAGTGTCCCCACTCCGGCAATATCCTAACTATTGTGCTCCAGAAGTTATGACTAATGGTAGCTCCAGCCAGACTGTTCCAATGTAGCTGCATCTCTGGTCAATTTACAATCATCAGTAACATGGTGGAGGTGTTATTTCATAAGTTCATATATAGAAACAGAATTAGGCCATTCAGCCCTACAAGTCTACTCTGCCATTCAATCATGGATGAACTATCTTTCCCTCTCAACCACGTTATCTTGCCGACTTTCCATAAGTCCTGACACCCTAACTAGATGGCGGCATGATGGCACAGAATTGCTGTCTTGCAGCATCCCAGACCTGGGTACGATCCTAACTACGGTGCTGTCTGCATGACGTTTGTACGTTCTCCCCATGACCTGCATGGGATTTATCCGGGTGCTCCAGTTTCCACCCACAATCTAAAGACATACAGGTTTGTAGGTTATTTGGCTTTGGTAAAATTGTAAATTGTCCCTAGTGTGTTTCGGAAAGGGTCAGCATGTGAGGATCTTATGTATCAGTGTGCAGGTCAGCATGGACACAGTGGGCCGAAGGGCCTGTATCTCTAAACTAAACTGGACTAAATCAAGAATCTGTCAATCCTACCTTAAAAATATCCATTGACTTGGCCTCCGCATCATCTGTGGCAATGAATTCCACAGATTCACCACCCCGACTGATAGTCATTTAGAGCAGTATCAGAATGCACAACATGTTTTTTTTGCAAATGTTTACTGGTTCTTAATAATTTTGTACATGAAAGCAATGGTATTCAGTTTAGCGTTCTGTTTACTCACTCCCCCTGACTCTTCTTGGTACATGTCCAAAACAATTTGACATGTTGAGGGATGCCTGGATGGTAACATATCTCTATGTTTCACCACCATCCACCAAAATTGGAAAACCATCTTTGCAATTGTTGAAAACCTCAGAGAGAAGATATAATTAAAAACAAATAATTTGGCCTTTTACTGTAACCCAAGTTTGGCAATTATTGAATGAGGGTCATGAAAATTAATATATATTTTCCTAATTTACTTTACAGTGTTTTGGTAATGTTGATTTTCACTGGAGGTCCACACTGAGCACCATATCTTCATGTATAGTCTTCATGGCACATGTTCTCTGGCATCAAACTAGATTAGTGACCAGTTATTATAAATCTATTAAAGATAGCTTTATGGAGTGGTTCGAGTTCGGAGTCTTGAGCAAGGCTTAAGGAGATTTCCCAATATTTCATTCAATTTGATCATTTGACCTCTTCCACCTCCAAGAACCGCTGGAGTTAGAAGCCTCAGGGTCTCCATCTAAGACGTTATCTGAAAGATGATGACCAAATATTTAGCACTCCCTCAATAGAGCACGGCATCAGTGTCGATTATGTGCTCAGGCCTCAGAGTGGTGCTTAACCCTTAACCTTCTGACTAATAGATCGGAGCAATGCTGACTGAGCCAAGCTGACTGTTGAATAATAGAAGGAGCAGGACTGAGTTTGTTTAATACACATTCCTCTACTCTGGGAGCAACAGAGTCAATGTGAGCAGCCACGCATGGCTGTGTTTGAGCAGTGAACTGACTGGGACTAAATATTGAACTGGACTGTTCATGTTGTGTTTGATGTTGGACTTTTTTTTGATCAAGCCTTATGGTAGAATAAAGTAAAAATGTTGCTAAAACCAGGATAAATAATTCCTTGCTGAGACTGGCTTGCGAAATTGGTGCATTTGTGAACTACACAGCACTTCATTTGTAGCTGATTCATTTGAGTAGTATTATGCAGATCAGAGAACATACAGCCCTCAGCCCAACTTGCCCATACTGACCAAGTCCCCATCTATATTCGTCACATTTCCTCTGTTTGGCCAACATCCTTCTAAAGCTTTCCTATCCATGCTACCTGTCCAGATGTCTTAAATGTTGTTATAGTTCCTGCCTCAACTACCCCATTTGGCAACTCGTTCCATACACCCACCACCCTTCGCCCCTCTATCCCTCAGATTTCTCTTAAATGTTTCCCCTCGTACCTTAAACATATGCCCTCTGTTTTTGATTCCCCTACTCTGGGTAAAAGACTGTGCTTTTACCTTATCTGTTCCTCCTTATGTATTTACCCTATCTACATCCAGTGGCGGACTGGCCAGGGTGTTAGCTTGCCCGATGGCAAGTGGGCCCCTGATGAAGTGGGCCCCCTTTGTCTCCTGGCAACCAATATTTTTAGACCCAGTCCGCCACTGTCTACATCCCTATCTTCTGGCTATATTGTGGATGTCACGACCCATCCTGTACTTATTTCAAGCATTTACAATTTTAACAATGAAATAATGCTTATCTGATCCTATTGATTTGAGCCATTTATGTTCCTTGCCTTGGTTGTAGTGTCAGGGATTTTGGTTTCTTTCTTCAGTTTGTGAACTCACTGAAGCCTCCAATGAGCATATTTAAACTCTCACAAATCTATGTAAAATGTCTGAGGATTCGCAATAAGGAAGGGTCTGAAGAAGGGTCTCGACCCAAAACATCACCCATTCCTTCTCTCCAGGGATTCTGCCTGTCCCACTGAGTTACTCCAGCTTTTTGTGTCTATCTTCGGATTGAACAAATGATTTGCTTAGTCATTCCGAAGCAAATAACTACAACAAAACCACAGCAAGGTGTTAACAACCACACGTGAATGAGTCAGACCAATTCAAAATTGCGTCAATGTTAAATTTTGAAACTTTAAGTCCTTCAGGTAAATAGTTGGTAGATCATGGGAATCAGTGGCGGACTGGCCAGGGTGTCAGCTTGCCCGATGGCAAGTGGGCCCCTGATGAAGTGATAGCAAATGATGGCAAGTGGGCCCCTGTTAAAAGATAGCATTGTAGTTGTGAGTGGGCCCCCTTTGTCGCCTGGCAACCAGTATTTTTAGACCCAATCCGCCACTGATGGGAATGGCGTAAAAGGGGTGATGAATTTGGGAGAAAAAAAGGAAAATTCAGACGAGTGTTTCACAAAAAGGTGACGAGTGTATGGAACGAGCTGCCAGAGGAGGTAGTTGAGGCAAGGACTATTGTAACATTTAAGAAACAATTAGACAGGTACATGGATTGGACAGGTTTGCAGGGATATGGGCCAAGCCGCAGGCAGGTGGGACTAGTCTAGATAAGACATGTTGGTCGGTGTGGACAAGTTGGGCCGAAACAGCGGTGTTTCCACGCTGAATGACTCTAGGACTCTGTGAGTGTACAGCACTGATAAAATCAGAAGCAATGTTGAACAAGACCTCTTCTGGAGATCTAATTAATGCTTGAAATTAAAACAAAAATCGGAGGGAAGCATTTGGAATTCTGAAGAAGTGTTTCGGCCCGAAACATTGCCTATTTCCTTCGCTCCATAGATGCTGCCGCACCCGCTGAATTTCTCCAGCACTTTTGTCTACCTGGAATTCTGCATTCCCAGTGCACGCATAATGGTCACAGGACAGTGGTTTCACAGGGAACATGTCTGACATTATATATTTTTTTGTTTACGGAGAAAATATCATTGCTCACTTCAAATTGACACCATACACAAATGATTTTACTATCCTTTCAGATGACAGTTATGCCATGTCTCATCGAAGTAAATGGTGGGAAAAGATGTGTTCTGATGATGGTTTTCCTTTAAGATTCCCACACCAGATTATCTCTGAAGGTTGGGAACAAACTCAGCAACAGCAGAGGAGTGCCCCCAAACTCAATTCATTACTCTCAAATGCTGCTGAGAGATGATAAAGGAATTTATCGACGCCAGGACAACATTGGGGAACTAATGCTATGAGATAATTCAATCTAAAGTTCAGGAGAGACTTAGAGCCCAATGCTGATTTTGGCTATTTCCATATACTTCTTATCCAAATCTAAGCCTGATCAGAGGCACAGACTCATTCAAAATGTCAGACGCCACCTGTGTGAAACGTCACCCATTCCTTCTCTCCAGAGATGCCGCCTGTCCCGCTGAGTTACTGAGAATCCTAGAATGAGCATACAGAGTCATACAGCATTGACACAAGCTTTTCAGCCCAAATCGTCCATGCCGACAAAGATGCCCATCTAAGTGTTCAATTTCCCTGCATTTTGCTCATATCCCTCTAAGCCGTTCCTATGCATGTACCTGTCTAAATGTCTTTTTAAAGGCATTCCAACCACCTCTGCTGGCAGCTCGTTCAATGCACCCACCATCCTCTGAGTGGAAAAAATTGTCCTTCAGATTCCTGTTACATCTTTCCACTCCCACCGTAAACCTACGACTTCTAGTTTTTGATCCCCCTACTCTGTGTCAAAGACTCTGTGCATTCACCCTGCCTATTTTATACAGCAGTGATTATTTCCTCTATGTTATACTGTTAAATCTAGTGAACCCACGTGAATGAGCCAGGATAGTTAATGAGCGGAAGCCATTAGATTTTGGGATTGAACAAATGAACTGTGTTGCCTTTATATAATTATTTTAATTTCCTCTGCTAATTACTGCATGGTGAATAGTGTGCAGTGTGGTGCATTTCAGCTGGGAAGTGTATGCAAGCCCAGACTAGTTAGTATCTTTCTCTTCCTGCATTGCTCCACAGTCAATGGTCACTGCCTTCACTGAAGAATGAGTCATACATGCTTGAGGACCAAGGAACAGTGCAGGAAGGGAGAATCTCTGAATAAAGAAAGAAAGGGACCTACTTTGGGGAAATGTCACTGCTTTTTCCCTGTGAACTAGAGGTGGTTTGAAATTGAGTGATTCTACTGTTCAAACAGTGGATTCTCGGGTTATTTTTCTTCTCACTGCTTGCCTTTAATCCCTCTCAAGCCCCGAGCTCAATATTGGAATTTTTCTTACCCGCATTCCTTAACACTTCAGCCCGGTACCTCCACAATAACCAGTTTCTTTCTTCTCTAAGTTATACTGCGAGGAGATTTTAATAATCAATAAGGGGGAAGGCTGTGAAAATCTGGTGTCTTTGTGCTATTTTAATTCAATTGAAATCTCTAGGCCTCTGCGCTGAATAGTGGTATTGTGTCCACTTCATCTAGGTCTGACTGACACGAACGGCTTCAGACTCAAGAGTCTCTGTCCATTTATTAAGTATGTTACCGAATTTCTTGTTGATGATATTTTCCCACCAGACAGACTTGTACCAGTTAGATCCAGTCTGAGACGCATGTTTGTTTGTCTATGCAAATAACACATGCACCGAATACCTCAGCTGATTCCGTAGGCGCAGACTTTAATTGGAAGCCTCATTCTTATCTTTAAATAAAAAATTGTAAAGCCAATCAAGTCTGCATTAAAATAAAATAATTCCCCTGCATTCAGTCACTTATCCCCATTTTACAGGGAAATCCCTTTGACGATGCTTATAGTTTTGACAATTAGAGATTTGTTTTTTTTTGTTCAATTAGTTAATTTTGTTTTTGCTTTTTTAATTTTCCCGGCCAGCTCTCTTAGTATCTGGAACAACCTGGATTTGTTTCTGTACAGGAATGTGAAGGAAGGAACTGCAGATGCTGGTTTAAATAGATAGACACGAAATGCTGGAGTAACTCAACGGGACAGGCAGCATCTCTGGAGAGAAGGAATGGGTGACCTTTCGAGTCGAGACCCTTCTTCAGACTGGATGGTCTCAGAACGGTCTTGTCCCAAAACGTCACCCATTCTTTCTCTCCAGAGATGAGTTACTCCAGCATTTTGTGTCTATCTTTGGTTAAGTACAGTTGGAGCTGTTGGATGTAGCTTGCCTCCATATTATTTGGAGTACTGCTTGCAGTTCTGGTCGCCCTTTTACAGGGAATATAATCCTAGTTATGTCATCTCTTGTCATATAATTCATGGAGTTCTGGTATCACATTGGCAAATTTATGATGAACAGCTTCCGAGTGCCCAGAAAGCTTTGGAAAGGGTGCACATGAGGTTTACCCGAATGGCACCTGGATTATGGGGATATTAGCTACAGGGAGAGTTCGGACGGCCTTGTATTGTTTTCTCTGGAATGCCACAGTTTGCGGGGAGACCTGATAGAAGTATATAAAATTGTGAGGGGCATAGATAGGGTAGACAGGCAGAACCTTTTTCCCTGGATGGAAATATCAAATACTAGAAGGCATAGCTTTAAGGTGAGAGAGGTAAAGTTTAAAGGAGATGTGCGGGCCAAGTCTTTTATACAGAGGGTAATGAGTGCCTGGAACGTGCTGCCAAAGGTAGTGGAAGAGGCAGATATGATTGAGGCATTTAAGAGAGGCACATGGATATGCATGGAATGAAGGGATATGGATTATGGATAATATGCAGGCAGGTAAGAGTTAGTTTTGGCATCACGTTTGGCACATACATTGTGGGCTGGGGGGCATGTTCCTATGCAGTACTACTCTATATCTCTGTTCTATATTATTATGGAGAAAGATACTAGCTAAACCTCAGGCCATAGTCCCACTCTTAGAGGGTGTGAAATGTTAATCATCTCTAGTGATGAGATGTGACCCCCGATCCAAACAATCAATTAAAGAACACAACCGCACTGTTGCAAAAGTCCAGGACATCCTTCTTATATGGCTTGGTAGAAGCTGGTTACATTTTGCATGTTTAATCAATCAGATGGGCATGTACTTGCACCCACTTTACAAAGTACAGGTTAGACCACTTGTAGATGTATATTCTGGGCACTTGGAAGGAATTCATCATAAATTTACCAATGTGATACTGAGACTCCATGGATTATATTACAAGGAGAAATTGTAATGGGGCAGCATATTAGTGCAGCGGTAGAGTTGATGCCTTATAGCATCAGAGACCCGGGTTCGACCCTGACTAGGGGTGTTGTCTGTATGGAGATTGTACATTCTCCCGCGACTTGTGTGGGTATTCTCCGGGATCTCCGATTTCCTTCCACACTCCAAAGACGTACACGTTTGTAAGCTAATTGGCTTGGTAACATTGTAAATTGTCCCTAGTGTATGTAGGATAGAGTTAGTGTGTGGGGATAGCTGGTCAGCGCGGACTCGGTGGGCTGAAGGGCCTGTTTATGTGCTGTATCTCCAGGGAGGAGGAGACGGCTCCAACGGGCCTTTGTGGCCATGTACTGCTGGGATTGTAAAATGGTGCCAAATGGCTTCTCTTGGATATGGACTCGGTTTGCTGCTCTGTATATACTGCACTAACTGGGGCGATTGTGTTTGTGTACGGGAATAGTCCTGCACATCCGTATGCAAAAAATGTGTTTCACTGTATCTGGTGCACGTGAGAATTAAAAAAACCATTGACCATAAAACGAAAAACTGAAACAAAAATTACATAACTAGGGTTGCATTCCCTGGAATCTAAGCAGTCAAGGATTATTTTGATTGAAGCTTTCAAAGTATTAAGAGGGATTGATGGAGTAGATAAAGAGCGAGCCATTCTGCATTTTGAGGAATCTAAAAGGCTTGAGGCAGGATCTTTTAAAGGTGGAGGCAGGTCCAACTCTGACGGCTCTAATGTTTAACTTTCCTTCCTCAATGTCAATTATTAATATCAACTCTGTGACTGATAGATTCTTGGTGATGCGATTGTACAATTGGGGATATGGGAAAGGCCTACTGCATGGATTCAGATCACAAATCAGTCATTGTATTCAATGGTAAAACAGGCTTGTAAGGCTACATACCTCAGGTGCCTATGTTCCTATATATTTCCTTTTAACTTGATGGAGTTATAGTTTAGTTTAGGTTTGAGATACGGTGCGGAAACAGGCCCTTCAGCCCATTGAGTCCGCACCGACCAGCGATCCCCACACACCTACACTATCCTCCACACGCTAGGAACAAATTTACATTCATACCAAGCCGAGTAACCTACAAACCTGTGCGAATTTGGAGTGTGGGAGAAAATACAAATTCTGTTCAGACAGCACCAGTAGTCAGGATGGAACCCGGGTCTCTGGCGCTGTGAGGCAGCAACTCTACCGCTGCGCCACCATGGCATTTTGTCCTTTAAATCCATAAAGTTCCTGAGCCCAAATAAGCTAACATATTTCAGTCACTGTAACAACAACAACATTTTAAGTAATAAAATTATTGTGTAAAAAAAATTAAGATGTCCTGAAAGGAATGTGCAAGATGAGATATGAAATCTTGCCACAGTATATTTCCTATTGTGCATCCGAAGGATAATGTGGATTAGCTGCAAACTAAAACATCCCCTCACAGTCTCATCAAGTGTTTCTAAGTCAGCCACAACATGAGTTAGAGATAGAGTAGAGCTCGCTCCAAATATTGTGTGAAGATCTTTAATAACTAGGCAAATACAGAGACATGTGGAATTCATTGCCATAGAAGGTTGTGGAGGTCAAATCTATGGATATTTCTATGGTGGAGATTGATAGGTTCTTGATTAGCAAGGGTGTCAGGGGTTATGTGGAGAAGGCAGGAGAATGGGGTTAAGAGGGAAAGATATACCAGTCATGATTGAATGGCAGAGTAGACGATGGCCCGAATAGCCTAATTCTACTCCTATAACATATTTCTACTCCTATTCATATCTTATGAACTTACCTAATATTGTGCATGACATAAGCCTTAAGTACCATAGAGGGCCCTTGATTTTGAGCAGAGGGGTAATAAGAATAACTGGGGATTTGAAAGTATAAATGAGTGTTTGAAGGTACCTTGACTGTGTGGAGGGAAGTGGCTTGTTCAAATGCTAAACGAAGGGAGTTCCCATGAGGAAGGCAAAAGTTTGAAGGCTTTGGGGGCATAGATAAATTTGGAGAAATTGGGAGATGAATTATTTGAGAAATAGGGATTGAATGAAGAATAATCTATGATAGGAAGTGAAAAGACCATGGAGAACAAAGGTGAGTGTTTCTTGAACAAGAGATTGAATCAAGAGGCTTGCACATTCAACCACTGATCAGTGACTCAATTTTAAATTTGTAGAAAGTTGAAGCATGGAGGTTTGCAGGTTGAAGCTTGAAGTGGTGCAGGTTGTGGGAAAGGTGTTGATTGTCACTTCATTGGCAACATGTGGAAAGAAGGGTGGCTTCAGCTGTAGAGTTGCTGCCTTACAGCGCCTGAGACCCGCGTTCGATCCTGACCACGGGTGCTGGCTGTACGGAGTTTGTACATTCTCCCTGTGACCTGCGTGGAATTTTTCATGAGAGCTCTGGTTTCCTCCCACACTCCAAAGACGTACAGGTTAATTGGCTTGGTAAAATTGTAAATTGTTCCTAGTGTGTGTAGGATAGTATTAGCGTGAGGGGACCGTTGGTCGGCGCGGACCCGATGGATCGAAGGGCCCGTTTCCGCGTTATATATCTCTAAACTAAACTAAACTAAAAGTGATCGATAATTTGGAGATGTGGGAAATTAGTGGGAATAATGTTTGGATTTGTGCAGCAAACTACTGCATACTCTTACTTTGGGTGGCTTATGTTTGGGCTCAGCTGGAGATTCCAGCCAGTACAGGAACAGAGGCACTTCTTAGTTTGTAAAAACCGAGAAGCGATTGCTTGGATTTTACAAGCAATTGGCTGGAGGACATTTTAGTCCATACATGCCCTGAATAATATAAATCCTATTGAATCTGAGGAAGGGTCTCGACCCGAAACGTCGCCTATTCCTTTGCTCCATAGATGCTGCCTCACCCGCTGAGTTTCTCCAGCATTTTTGTCTACCTTAAATTCTATTGACATGTTTTTGTCGCCATTGTCTTTAATAGCTATTGCAAAATATTTTGCATACAACTCAACGTTTAAGAAACATTTAGACAGGTACACAGATAGGGTAGGTTTAAAGGAATATGGGCCAAAAGCAGGCAGGTGGGACTAGTGTAGATGAGACATGTTGTCGGTGTGGGCAAGTTGGACTGAAGTGCCTGTTTCCACGCTGTGTGACTATGATTCCATGCTCTGTAACAGATGCTTAGTATTTTCCTTTCCAAATTTCCATTGTTGTGAAGGTTGATGTTGTGACCAGTTTCTTTACAGTTAGTCCATATAGAAAACAAAGGAGATAATTGAATTGTCCACCTTTTTTTGCAGCTTCTGTGGAAAGGTTAAGTATTTGCTAAGTTTTGGGGAGGATTCTCTGCCCCTGTATCAAATATTGTCTTGAGAACTTCTATCCAAATAAGCCATTGACAATTCCTCTGATTAGCAATACTTTAATCAATCAAGCGAAGCAATACTCAATCAACCTTGTCTTGGAGTATCCACTTTCAAATTAATTTGTTGAATTTGGTCATTGTTAACAAGTGGCATTGATGAGAAGGAAGGCTGGCTCAGTGTTTGCTCTTGCTGTCTCACAGATAGCAAATTAAATGGCTATGAGGAATCCTGAGGTAGGATAGAGCAGACTTTTATGAACATGATGGTGAAGCTATAGTAAGCAATATAATATTTCAAAATGTTTTAGATAGGCACGAAAGACACGGGTGTGATTTACGCTGAGGAGGATAGGGGAGTGTATTGTGCTGTAGGCAGTCATATAACCATGCAGTATGAAGAGGAATGATAAGGCAGAGATAGCCACAGATGGTGATCCTTGGAAAATGTGTTGCTTGTGCTTTGTCTGAATAACAACCTTATTTGAGGGAATGGATCAAAAAATAAACAAGAGTATAATTATGAAGACTTTTAATGGATCAATGTTACTTCACCAAACATTTGCAAAAAAATCGCTACTTCACAAATTCATTCCAAATTCTGAAAATTATGTGTATGAAATAAAAATTCTAATCTCTTCCTTTTGTTGCATAAGATTATTTTGTCATCGTCATCTCTGTTATTCAATTACCTGTAAACCTTCGCTGTTTACTTTGTCAATTTTCTTAATCAGTTGCAATTTAAAAAATCAATTTTCCATTTAGATTTTTCAGTTCAAGAGGTAGGATTCTTGTGTGCAATAACCTTTCCTTTAACTTTGACTTTCATTTCCAGTAAAACTATATTCGCCGAGAAATTGGTTGGCATGGGAAGCACAGAGATGCAGTGGTAGAGTTGTTACCTTAAGGGCCTGTCCCACTGTGGGGACTTAATTTGTGAGTTTAGAAAAGTTTAGGAGAGTTTTTAAAAGTGTCATGGTCAGGTTGTATCGCCGAAGTAGAACACCTCCTTCGACCTCCTTCGACTATGTAGAGAACCTCCTACGAATATGTAGAAGACCTCCTTTGATCTCCTTCCACCTCCTTCGACTATGTTGAAGACTAGCTTCGACTAGCTTCGGGAAAATTGGACACCGAATAGTGGGGAGTGATGATGACCACCTTTGACTATCTTCGACTACCTTCGACTACCTTTGATTACCGTCGATTGCCTTAGATTACCTACGACTAAAATGCCGACCTACTACGACCTACTTTGACTAAGCCTACGAGTAAAAAAAAATTGATTTTTTTCCATGCCGACCAATTTTTACTCGCGGACAATTTTCAGCATGCTAAAATATACTCCTCGACCAAACCGAGTCCTCGAGTATGCGGGAACTTCACTCGAGCATGAAGGAGAGTTACATTGACCTCCTAGGACCACGTGTCGACCATGCTGCGAGTTTGAGCCGAGCGCAAACTCTTCTAAACTTGCAAATTAGGTCCCCTCAATGGGCCCTTTACAGCGCCAGAGACCCCGATTCGATCCTGACTACGAGGGCTGTCTGAACGGCGTTTGTACATTTTCCGCATGACCTACATGGGTTTTCTCCGGGTGCTCCGGTTTACTCCCACACTCCAAAGATGTACAGGTTTGTAGGCTAATTGGCCTTAGTAAAATTGTAAAATTGTAAAATTGTCGCTGGTGTGTAGGATAGTGAGGAAGGACATTATTGCCATAGAGGGAGTGCAGAGAAGCTTCACCAGACTGATTCCTGGGATGTCAGGACTGTCTTATGAAGAAAGACTGGATAGACTTGGTTTATACTCTCTAGAATTTAGGAGATTGAGAGGGGATCTTATAGAAACTTATAAAATTCTTAAGGGGTTGGACAGGCTAGATGCAGGAAGATTGCCCCCAATGTTGGGGAAGTCCAGGATAAGGGGTCACAGCTTAAGGATAAGGGGGAAATCCTTTAAAACCGAGATGAGAAGAACTTTTTTTCACACAGAGAGTGGTGAATCTCTGGAACTCTCTGCCATTGAGGGTAGTCGAGGCCAGTTCATTGGCTATATTTAAGAGGGAGTTAGATGTGGCCCTTGTGGCTAAGGGGATCAGAGGGTATGGAGAGAAGGCAGGTACGGGATACTGAGTTGGATGATCAGCCATGATCATATTGAATGGCGGTGCAGGCTCGAAGGGCCGAATGGCCTACTCCTGCACCTAATTTCTATGTTTCTATGTTTCTATGTGCGGGGATCGCTGATCAGCCAAAGGCACACCGCGCAGTTTCTCTAAACTAAACTAAAGTAATTTATAGAGGCTCTTCCATCAGACATGTGGTGGGGTAACAAAATATTTGTTGACAAAGTCACTGTTGGAAAGTTTAGTCACTAGTTTAGCCTACGGCACCATGGGCCATGAATAGATCTCTAATCAGTGTGCCTTAACATTGCCGAGCATGCAATTTGAATTAATGTAGGGGTTGGGATCAAGCCCATTGTGGGGTAGACATGGGATAGGATGGGGATGGAATCAAGGATTGGGAAGGGGAGTCTGATTAAGAGATGGGGGGCTCAGGGGGGAGGGTTGGTTGTAATTGAATGTAACAGTCGGACCACTAGTCAGGTGGGGATGGGTAGATGGATTGGGGTCATTCATTTCATTCATTTTTCATTTGTTCTATGTTCCTTTTCTTCGCTCTCATATCCCTCTCCCCTGACTCTCGTTCTGAGGAAAGGTCTCACCCCAAAATGTCAGCTTTGACCACAGGGATGGGCTGATTTGTGATTAAAGCATATGGGGGATGGTGCAGTTCAGGCAAAGTCTGAACCTCATTGGGGTCAGAGAGGGAGATGGGTGGATCCAAAGAACCGCTCACTAATTACCTAATCATGAGGGATGAACTTTATTCACCACTTTTCATGCCCAACATCCTCAGTGCATTAGTGCATCAGATGCCTGCAGGAAGTGGAGAGAAAATTACAGACTTTGCACAACTCCCACAAAGTCCCTGATGTTTTTTAGATGTTATATTTTCTGTTCAAATTATACTGTGCAGTGCACAAAATCCTGAAACCGTGTAGTATAATTACTTAGAGTTTTGCTTTCAATGCTAATCTATCCTTCCTATGTATTTAAATCTGTGGAGCATTTCAGAGAAGGCAAACTAGTGTAAACACCTTTAAAAGGCAAGGTTAGTTTATTCCATCCATTGTTTTTGTGCTATTTGGACATTTCTACTCTTCTTTGTAGTGATTTCAAGGACAAACCTAATTTGTGATTTGGCCCTATCCTCTTAAAATACAGTAATGACTGTGATTGCTACAATATTGTGGGCAATTCTGTGCCCCATATCTGAGGAAGATGTTCTGGTGAATGATCCCAGGAATGATTGGGCTAACATGAGCATTTTGATGAGCATTTGAAAGCGCTGGGCTTGTACTCGCTGAAGTTTAGAAGGATGAGGGGGCACCTCATTGAAACTTACCAAATAGTGAAAGGCCTGGATAGAGTGGATATAGAGAGGATGTTTCCACTAGTGGGAGAGTCTGGGACCAGAGGTCTTGGCCTCAGAATTATAGGATGTTCTTTTAGGAAGGAGATGAGGAGGACTTTCTTTAGTCAGAGAATGGTGAATCTGTGGATTTTTTGGCCACAGAAGGCTGTGGAGGCCATCAATGTATATTTTTAAGGCAGAGATAGATAGATTCTTGATTAGTACAGGTGTCAGGGGTTATGGGGAGAAGGCAGGAGAATGGGGTTAAGAGGGAAATTATTGAAACCGCCTATTTCTGCTCCTATCACTCATGATGAACTCAGAACATAGTAATTTAATTCCATCCATCCATCAAGCTATTTGATTCCAAAGATAAATGGTGGCAAGTTCTGCTGGTAGGTATAACTGTTCATCTTCAGATGAGGTTATGAACATAAGTGTAAATTAAAATGCTTTTGGCATTTGGCATTGTTTAAATATGCCAATATATATTCCAGGAATAATTGGTAATGAAGGAAAATGAAAATAAGTGGGGGGTTTTTCTGTTTATCTTATATTATGCAAAAACTCTTAACTGTTAGTGAATAATAACATGATGACCTGAAACTACATGTTGAGGTGTATTGGTTCATTATTGTGATGTATACCACGATACAATGAAAAGCTTTTGTTTGTGTGCTATCCAATTAAATCTGATCATACGAGTACAATCAAGCCACATACAAGTACAATAGTACCAACAAAAAAAAGCTGAGTGCAGAACATAGTTTTACAGCATTATAGCATTACAGCTACAGAGGACAATTGCAGTGTGCGCAATGAAGGTAGATTGGACTACACCTTAGCTGATGGGAGGACTATTTATTAGTCTGATAACAGAAAGGAAGAAGCTGTGTTTGTTGAATCTGGCATGAGAACGGTCCTTGATTATGTCAGCTACTCTCTCAAGGCAGCGTAGAATGTAGTTTAGTTTAGAGATACAGCACGGAAACAGGCCCATCGGCCCATCAAGTCTGTGCCGACCAGCGGTCCCCGCACATTCGCACTATCGTACATCCACTAGGGACAATTTACACGTACATCAAGCCAATTAGCCTTTATACATGTACGTTTTTGGAGTGTGGGAGGAAACCGAAGATCTCTGAGAAAATACACGCGGTCACGGGGAGAACGTACAAACTCCAAACAGACAGCACCCGAAGTCGGGATCGAACCCAGGTCTCTGACGCTGCAAGTGCTGTAAGGCAGCAACTCTACCGCTGCTCCACCGTGCTGTAGGGGAGTCTGGTTGTGCAAGGAGTATTGTTGATTGAGCTGTTGGAGAAAATGGGAGCAGGATTATGTGAAACACAAACACAAGGATCTAGGAATTGGACTTGTGGTCCCAAAATAAGTGCATTATCATAATTACATCTTTGCTGTTAATGTTTTTCAATACTTTGCTACTTGTTCTCATCCTAGCAAATACCTCTTGTAAATTTGTTTTTAAGCTCTTTAGCTCCAGAGATGCTCTCCTGTCACTTTACATCCCTGTGGACCTCCCAGCGTTACACCCAGGAGCAATGCTATTGGGAACCTGGGATTCGTATATAAATAAATTTGCATTTAGCAATTATATCACAACTTATTTTGCATGTGTAACTACTTTAAAAGTGAAGCCAGTTTTACAAGCATGAGTACAAATTTGTACCTTGAAACTGTATAATAGGGCTGCACAGTGGCACAGCAGTAGACTTGCAGCCTCACAGCGCCAGAGACCCAGGTTCGATCCTGACTATGGGTGCTGTCTGTACAGAGTTGTACATATGTACAAGTTGGTAGGTTAATTGGCTTCTGTAAAAATTGTGAAATTGTCCCTAGTGTATAGGACAGTGCTAGTGTATGTGGATGATCACCGGTTGGTGCAGACTCATTAGGCTGAAGGGCCTGTTTCTACCCTGTATCTCTAAAGTCTAAACTGAGAATATAAAGAAGGCACATCAGCGCCTCTACTTCCTGAGAAGATTACGGAGATTCAGTATGTCAAAGAGGATTCTCTTGAACTTCTACAGGTGCACAGTAGAGAGCATATTGACTGGTTGCATTGTGGCCTGGTTCAGCAACTTGAATGTCCAGGAGCGGAAAAGACTTCAAAATGTTTTGCCCACTGCCCAGTCCATCACCGGCTCTGACCTCCCCATCATGGAAGGGATCTATTGAAGTCGCTGCCTCAAAAATCACCTTTGACTAATTAGCAATGCAGATGATAGGGAGTGTAGGGAGAATACTTTAGTTTAGTGATTCAGTGTGAAAACAGGCCCTTCAGCCCATCGAGTCCGTGCTGACCGACAATTACCTGTACACTAGTTCCATGTTATCCCAGCTTCGTAGCCCACACAATAGGGACAATTTACAGAAGCCAATTCACCAACAAACCTGCACATCTTTGGACTGTGGGAGGAAACCGGAGCACCCAGAGAAAACTCATGCAGTCACAGGGAGAACGTACAAACTCCATACCGACAGCACGCGTGCTCAGGGTTGAACCTGGATCCCTGGCGCTGTAAAGCAGCAACTCTACCGCTGTGCCACCCATTAAGTTACAGAGACAATTGGTGGAAGAATAGGATTACTCAGTGTGCCTGCAGAGGCAATGGGCCAAAGTAGCACCTTTTACATTGTAAGGAAATATGAAATGTCAAAGACTAGGGGTCATAGCCTTAAGGTGACAGGGACAAAATATAAAGGAGATGTGCGGGGCCAATTTTTTTTTTTTTGCACAACAGTGGGTGCCTGGAACACACTGGCAGGGGTAGTGGTGGAGGCAGATACTATAGTGGCGTTTCAGTGGTTTTTAGATAGGCACATGGATATACAGGGAATGGATCACATGCAAGCAGAGGGGATTAGTTTAACGGCATCATGTTCAGCATGTTCCTGTGCTGTGCTGCTCTGTATTCTATTAAATAAAGGTTGTGGTTTAATGCTACTTAAAACAGTTTGTAAAGATTTCTTGAACATGTCCCAATTCAGCATTGGTTCTGCACACAGCATCATTTCACTCAACAAGTACAGGTCAACCAATTACTAGGCAATGGCATGTACTAAACCTATAATACCAGCCGAGTGCTTTTTACTCTTAATGGTCAATGCCAGATATTCAACACCCTGCATATTGCCAGGGGTGTTGAGGAAGATGAGTGGGACCACTATAACTTTTTTAATCTTCATAATCCAAGCCTTTGACCAAGTTCAGGATACACAGATCCTTTGCATTGGTGAAGCTGAAGCCATTTTATGGTCTCACATAGATTACATCAGTGCAACTCAATACAAGATTGTGTGCCTAGTTTGTATAGAGTTGACTACACATGAGCTGTAGCATCACGTTACAAGACCAATTGCAAAATAATTGCAGCCAAAACACACCCAACCATCTCCTTCCAAAACAAGATTATTCAGCATTTTTCTTTTTGTTTTAAACTACTTTCAGCTGTCAATTCTGACTTTCAATGGAGTTTGGATCCAAGGTTAATGACTATCTGACAAACAAAAGACTACTCTCCACATGCAAACTAAGATAGTAGCACATAGTTTCACCAAATAGCAATCAAATTCATTTCTTACTTATTAATATTTCTACTCAAATGCAGCTCTGTTAGATTTAAAATCGAATTGTCATTGAATGCGTACTGCCTGAAATTGGAATTTTGAAAACCTAACAAATTGCTGGAGTAACTCAGCAGGCCAAGCAGCATCCCTGGAGAACATGGATAGGTTATGTTTCAGACTGACAGAAGGGTCCTGACCTGAAACGTCAACTATTCATGTTCTCCAGGGATGTTGCCTGACCCGTTGAGATACTCCAGCATTTGCATCATATTTTGCAAACCAGGATCTGCAATTCCTCGTTTCTACACTTGGAATTTTGCAAATTGGAAAGCCCTTCTCAAGAGTCAAGAGAGTCAAGAGTGTTTTATTGTGAAATGTCCCAGATTGGACAATGGAATTCTTACTTGCTGCAGCACAACAGAATATGTAAACATAATACATAACGGGAGAAGAGAAAAAGTTCAGTGTGTATATATACACATGCTCACATACTCAATAAATAAACAAATATAGTGCAATAATTATAAGTCTGTTGTAGTTCAGAGCTTAGAAACATAGAAATATAGAAATATAGAAAATAGGTGCAGGAGGAGGCCATTCGGCCCTTCGATCCAGCACCGCCATTCATTGTGATCATGGCTGATCGTATTTAGCTTACTTGATGTCGTGTTTAATAGCCTGATTGCTGTAGGGAAGAAGCTGTTCCTGAATCTGAACGTTCTCCTGTACCTGTTTCCCGATGGCAATGGTGAAATGAGTGTGTGGCCAGGATGGTCAAGTCAAGTCACATTTATTTATATAGCACATTTAAAAAACAACTCTTGTTGGCCAAAGTCCTTTACATTTGTATAAGAATAGTATAACAAACAAACTACATACATATAGCCCTCGCTCAGAGGACGTCAAGAAAGGCTTGGGTTTTTAGTCTCGACTTAAAGGAGTCGATGGAGGGGGCAGTTCTGATGGGAAGAGGGATGTTGTTCCACAGTCTAGGAGCTGCAACCGCAAAGGCGCGGTCGCCCCTGAGCTTATGCCTAGACCGCGGGTCTTTGATGATATTGAACACCAAATGGGCAGAGATAGAGTTGCAAAAGAAGATGGTGGCGGATGTGGGCTGGTGAAGGTGCAGAGCAATGCATTAACTTGCATCCTAACCTGTTAAACCAGCCCACAAGAAAAGCTAGGACTTTATTCCTTGGAGCATAGGAATCTGTAGGTGATATTATCATGTATAAAATCATAATTAAAATCATAAAATCATGAGGGGAGTTGATAGGGTCTTTTACCCAGTGTACATAGAACCAGAGGACATAGGTTTAAGGTGAGAGGGGAAATATTTAATAAGAAACTGAGGAGCAATGTTATCAGAAAGAGGGTGGTGGGAATATGGAACGAGCTACTTGTAGTAGAGGCAGATACTACTGTATAACAACATTTAAAAGGCATTTGTACAGTTGAATGTATATGCTTCGATGGTTCAATGGTGCTTTTAGAGTCACATGTGCGAAGTGCAAATGCACAGTGACATTTTCTTACAGACAGTCCAGTAGAGTATTGCCAGTCTGAAGCTGATCTCCGATTAGCAAACTGTACAGAAACAGTCTACTAGTCACGCATGCACAAGGCACCATGTTTGGGCGTCATTTTCAGAGTCCGGTCCATGCTCTTGGTATTATGAGCGGTGCCCATTCCAAGTGAGCCCCAGGCTGCAGTGGGCCTCCAGCTGTTGTCTTGCTTGAACATGCGAACTGTCGACCTGCGAACTGACGTCACTCTCATCGCCCGCCCGCCAAACATATAGAGGAATATGGGCCAAACACAGGCAGGTGGGACGAGGCATCTTAGTTGGTATGAGCATGCTGGCTCGAAGGGCCTGTTTATGTGCTATATGACTCTGACAGTTTAGTTCAGTTTAGAGATACTGGGCAGAAACAGACCCTTTGGCCCATCGAGTCCGCACTGACCAGTGATCCCCGCACATTAACACTATCCTACACACGTACGAGGGACAATGTACACATACACCAAGCCAATTAACCTCCAAACCTGTACATCTTTCGAGTGTCGGAGGAAACCGAAGGTCTCGGATAAAGCCCATGCAGTCACGGGGAGAATGTACAAACTGCGTACAGATAGCACCCGTACTCAGGATCCAACGCGGGTCTCCGGCGCTGCAAGCACTGTAGGGCAGCAATTCTACTGCTGCGCCACCATGCCACACCCCTAGACTTCCCAGAGCCCACACCTTCGTCATGGAGTGGGCTATCTGAGTCCGTTTACATGGACACAAGATCAGGGCGACACAGGTTGAAGCTTCTGCGAACTCCATTTACAGAAGTCTCGATCTTCATGGAGGATGACAAACAATGAAGTTTCATATTATACGAGAATCTTTTAATGCATAAAATGAGTACATCAAACTAAATCTGATTATTTGTAGTTTAACGTGTTCCTTATTAATCTGTGAGTTAATCACAAATTTTGGTCAGTCTTAATTGATGGGAGGTGTGTATGCTAAAGGTGTCATCACATGCTTAGAATACAATGCGGGAATGCCCCAATGTTGGGATGGATTGTATCTTTAGACTTTAGAGATACAGCATGGAAGTAGGCCCTTCTGCCCACCAAGTCCATGACAACCAGCGATCTTTCATACACTAGCACCATCCAACACACTAGGGACAATTTACAAATTTGACCGAAGCCAATTAATCTACAAATCCGTACGTCTTTGGAGTGTGGGAGGAAACCGGAGCACCTGGAGAAAACCCCATGCGGTCAGAGGGAGAATGTACAAACAAAAAACGTATGGACAGCACCCGTAGTCGGGATCGAACCCGTGCGTCTGGTGCTGTAAGGCAGCAACTCTACCTCTGCACCACCATGCTCCAATTTTCCAATTTGAGGAATCAACTGGAAATGTGTGTTAATGTTTCGAATCATGTCCCAAATCCCTCGTGTATTTTATTAACATGTACACAGCCTTGGTACTAATGTCTTTCTCCAAATTGAGTGTGCGGGTGTATGAATCCCAGGCAGGTCCATCTAATATATCTACACTTGCCCTCTCCATTTTGTTTGCCTGTCATCGCTATTAAAGGCACTAAACTCCGCTCAGCACCTCACTGTTAGTTATAATACTCCTGATCTTGGGTAGAGGATGTTTGATTTAACTTAATATGTTTTAATACACTTTCCCCTTCCTATTTGATTTTTTGTTTTCATCATGAACTTGAATCTCACCAGTTGGTTTGGCAATTGTCGCTTTTGTGTTTCTCTGATTTAGATTTCCTGAAGCAAACGTGAAAAGACTGGAGAGGAGGGAGTGGCGACCCTTAATCATAAATACAAACGACATCGTCCGTGCTTGCATCGGGTAAGAAACTCGGAGGCTGCGATTAATAAATGGCCAACACGGGCTCTCATCAAATGCCTAGACTTATTCATAAGACCCAGCCCCCTACTGAGTGCTGTTTCCCTGCATTGTGCAGCTGTTGTCTAGACTAATATCTGAGCACAATGCCTAATTTTTCTAAACAGTAGAATTACTTATGTGGATCTGAACCAAAGATAATTATTTTAGAAAAATATGATTACATACCGTCTTTATTTAAAAAAATATCTTCCATTTTATCCCTTCGAATGTGTGCCATGGATCCATGGCTTCAAACATCCTCCAGTACTTTACCCAATGTATCCATTGTGTGTGTGAGTGCTTCGCTGTACAATCGATTTAACAAAGGATGTGTTACAGCCAAACTTGATCTCCCGGTCATCCAACACTTGAGCGTTATCCCGCGGAAGAAAGGCTTGCATTTAACTACCACCTTTTCATGTAACTTTGGATATCCAAAAACTACTTTGCAACCAATAAAAGCTTAGGCACTGATGTGATGCAGGAACAACGTGAACCAGTTTACGCACAACAAAATATAAACAATGAGAGTAAATGGATAATTTGCTTTTAGTGGTTAAGGATAATTGTGGGCTCAGAATAGATCCCCTACTGAACTACTATCTACCTCATTGGAGACCCTTGGACTATCTTTGATCGGACTTTATTGGCTTTATCTTGCATGAAAGATTATTCCCATTATTTTCTTTATCATGTATCTGCACACTGTCAATGGCTCGGTTGCAATCATGTATTGTTTTTCCACTGACTGGTTAGCACGCAACAAAAGCTTTTCACTGTACCTCGCTGCATGTGACAATTAATAACCTAAACTAAACTACTCCTACTTGAAACAGTGCCATGGATTATTCTCAGGGGGCAGATAGGGTCTCAGTTGAGTGCTAACTTTGAAGGACTATATTTACAGCAATGCAATCCCATGAACCCCCTCCCCCTCCACCCTCCACCCTCCCCCCATCCTCCCTTCCTCTCCCCCCCCCCCCCCCCCCCCCCCACTTACTCTCCCACCCCCTCCCCCAACTAATCTGTTTGGATGTTCTGTGCTAAAGATAGAGGCAGTTTTGATCTGTAGCTAAACAAGTCTGTATAGTGTTAGCTGCTGCTTAATCTTATCTCGACACCTTTGATTTCACAGACATCATTGGGGTACAATGTGCAGCCCGTAATTTTGGTTTAGTTTAGTTTAGAGATAGAGCGGAAACAGGCCCTTTGGCCCACTGAGTCCGTGCCGACCAGCGATCCCCATACACCATTCACGAACGCTATCCTACACACTAGGGACAATTTACAATCTTTGCTGAAGCCAATTAACCTAGAAAACCTGTGTGTTTGGAGTGTGGGAGGAAACCGGAGCTCCCGGTGAAAACCCACGCGGGCCACGTGGAGAACGTCCAAACTCCGTACAGACAGCAACCGTAGTCAGGATCAAACCCGGGTCTCCGGCGCTATGAGGCAGCAACTCTATTGCCACAACACAATGTGCGAACATTGAGGCTGGTAAATGAAAGCAAACCTCTGCTTCCGCTCAAGGCACTAAGGAGGACTGTGTGTAAACACCAGCCACAAACTAAATGTTTAGGATGGAGGATTGACACTAATCATGTGAACAACTTCAGTCTGGATGGTGCCAAGGTACTTGAATGTTGGTGGAGCTGCACTCACTGAAATACATGGCCCTTCAGCCCACTTGTCCTCGCCAACCAAGATGCCCCCATCTGCGGTAGCCCCACCTGCCCAGGTTTGGCCCATATCCCTCTAAATCTTTCCGATCCATGTAATGTGAAAATGTTAATGCTGTGTTTGATACATCTTGACTTTGGAAAATCAAATGTCAGGATTTTGAGATGTCATGAGGTGAATTATTTGTCACAGGCGGCAAGTCTCTGATCTAGGCTAGTAGTGGCAGATTTAATGTGATTGATTGTGCGTTTGTTCAACAGTGGCACACGGTATATTGATGGCTGTGGGATACGGCAATCACATTGCCATTGAATGTCAGAGATAGTTGATCACAGACTCCTTCATTGGACATAGGATAGACACAAAAAGCTGTAGTAACTCAGTGGGACAGGTAGCATCTCTGCAGAGAAGGAATGGGTGATGTTTCAGGTCGAGACCCTTCTTCAGACCTATCTTCAGTTTAAACCAGCATCTGCCGTTCCTTCCTACACACCCTTCATCGGACATGTTCCTTTCCTGGCTCTCTTGTTGCATGAATGTTCCCCCCATTTATACATTAAGGGTGGCATGGTGGTGCAGTGGTAGAGCTGCTGCCTTACAGTGGTAGAGACCTGGGTTCGATCCTGACCTCGGGTGCTGACTGTACAAAGTTTGTACGTTCACCCTGTGACCACGTGGGTTTCCTCCGGGCGTTCCGGTTTGCTCCCACATCCCAAAGACTTGCAGGTTTGTAGGTTAATTAGCCTCTGTAAATTGTCCCCGGTGTGTAGGATTGAATGATTGTATGGGTGATCATAGATCGGCAAGGACTCAATGGGCTGAAGGACCTGCTTCCATGCTGCATCTCTAAACTAAACTAGACCTGAGTCCTCCACAGATTTTACTGCTTCTCTTTCTAAAGAGATGCAGATGGAAACCATTAGCATGTAATAATCAGAGATCACCCCAATCTGATCCATGGTGGAGAGAAATCGGTCATAAAGGAGTTGAAGATGGTTGCCTTTCCAACAATGCCACAAGCAATTCCTGGTGCGTTTCCCGCATTGAGACAGTGACTAAACTTTTATGGTGTAATTGGCTGTCCTGAGTGAGAAAGGTGGTATATAAGGGGCGCCGAGAATGATGAGGGACCCGGTGAGGGGGGGCACTGAGAACAGGGGGAGAGGGGAGGGGGGAGGGGATGCTGCCACATATTTTTGCTTTTGGCAGTAGATAGGACTGTTTGGTACTTTGTAACTTTGTTAGCACCAGACGCATGGTGTACTGCCTAGGCTGTATGCAAAACGAAGCACTTCACTACCTAGGTACATGTGACAATAAGGTTTCATTCATTCATCTAATTGTGTCGATTTAAACGGCATTTGGACAGCCACATGGATGGGAAAGGTTTAGAGTGATATGGGCCAAACGCGGATAGGTGGGGTTAGTATAGATGCGGCATCTTGGTCGGCGGATGCAAGTTGGGCCAAACCAGTTTCCATGCTGTATGAATCTATGACTATTTGTTGGTGTTGTCACCCAAAATGGTTAAATACATCTGCATCGAGCTTAAAGACTGAAGCAAAGTCATAGATCTTTAACACCAAGACCGCAGTCATCAACAACTCTCTTTACCCAAGAACAATCTAAAATTGCACTCCATGTTCCGGAGTTTTTGAACCAGACTCTATTATTCACTGTGAAACAAAAATTACATGAGAAATGATAAAAAAGTAGCATCCAACCCCCTTTTGTTCCTCGCGTTTGTCATCCTCTCGTCCCCAGAGAGCGACGTTCAGTGCAATCCCAGGAGAGTAGTTTAGCGGAGTTGGGACCTGAATAATGCCTGAAAGAATAACGGGATCATTGTTCCTATTTTCTAGCACATACTTCGATAAGAACAAAACACAATACGCCTTCAAATCCCACCTGAAGACTGCGATTTCTTTAGCTTTCCCGATGATACAGCGCTTCTGGAGACGTGAAGCTGTCGCCGTGAGCCAGGAGGGGCAACAGGCTGGAAGGCAAACGAGGATGGCCTGAATGGCCAGCTGGCAGCCATTTTGTATGAGAGAGAGAGAGACAGAGAGATGGAGCTTGCAGCCATCTTGAGGGGTGGGGCTGCAGTTCCTATCGTGGACGCTTTGCCACACAGTGTGGCATAAGGTAAGTAATGCAATTCTCAATTCCACAATCGCGCCCTCCAATGACACCTCCACAACAACCCACCCCCCCCAACTCTACTTTGCTCATTACACTAATTACCTAAGCACCGAGCAATAAATGTAACTCGAGTGACCCAATCCTGTCTCTCGTATTCTTTCAAGCAGATAATGTGCCCTTGATTTTAATTAAATTAACATGATTTCAGATTTCTTTGATCAGTCCTTCCATCCTTTTTATAGATTGGTGATGAATGGAACGACCTGCATCTTATTCGGTAAAACGCAGCGATTTTACCAAATAATTGACGTTGTGTAAATAGTTTTTAAAGAGACTGTATATCACTTTTCTGTCATCCCTTCCCATCTTAAGACAATTAAAAACTGGGCCTAGGATTAATATCGGGCAAATCTATTTTTAAAGAATGACTTTAAATAAAAAAACACGACGAATAAGTAATAAAGAACATTCGATCGGTTTAATTCTGAAGAAATTTTACAGGAATAAATTTATTTTTTATATCTGCATCTGGTTATCTTTACGTTAGTGTGTGTATTTTCTCTTATTTTTATTGCTTCTTTCTGATTGTTGAATTTCTAACAATGCTGGTGGTCTTCACAAATCGGCCTTTTGCTGGGGTCTTGCTTAAATGGTACCTCTCTGACCACAGACCCAGAGAGTGAGTGGATCCAAGGGTCTTCAGTGCCATAGCTCACAATGCTGACCTTGCCTCATTTTTCTGTATGGGGCCAAGAGGAAGGAGATCAGGATCAAGAATGCAAGGCAGACTCTTCTCCTTCCAACCTTTTCCTGGACATCCCACCTCCTTAATTTTTGAAGCTGTTTCTTGCAAGAAAACATCTCAGCTGAAATTGCTGCATTTATTAACATTTGCAACAATTTAATCATTCCACATCATGTATTCAACCCAATTAATATGATCATGCAATTTGCTGTCACTCTTAACTCTTTAAGTGCTGATCCTTAGTGCAGAGCTATTGCATGTTCAACACAGAAGGACCCATTGCTGCACTGACATTGCAACATAGAAAATAGGTGCAGAAGGGGGCCATTTGGCCCATTCATTGTGATCATGGCTGATTATTCACAATCAGTAACCCATGCCTGCCTTCTCATACCCCTTCATTCCGCTAGCCCCAAGAGCTCTAACTAACTCACTTTTAAATTCATCCAGTGAATATACCTCTGTGGCAGAGAATTCCACAAATTCACAACTCTCTGGGTGAAAACGTTTTTTTTTCATCTCAGTTTAAAATAGCCTCCCCTTTATTCTTAGACTGTGGCCCCTGGTTCTGGACTCCCCCAACATTGGGAACATTTTTCCTGCATCTAGCTTGTGCAGTCCTTTTATAATTTTATATTTCTATGAGATCCTCTCTCATCCTTCTAAATTCCAGTGAATACAAGCCCAGTCTTTCCAATCTTTCCTCATATGACAGTCCCGCCATCCCGTGGATTAACCTCATGAACCTACGCTGCACTGCCTCAATAGCAAGGAAGTCCTTCCTCAAATTAAGAGACCAAAACTGCACACAATACTCCAGATCTGGTCTCAACAGGGCCCTGTACAACTGCAGAAGGACCCCTTTACTCCTCTCATTATGAAGGCCAACATACCATTAGCTTTCTTCACTGCCTGCTGTACCTGCATGTTTACTTTCAGTGACTGGTGCACAAGGACAGCCAGGTCTCGTTGCACTTGCCTTTTTCCTAATCTGACACCATTGGGATAATAATCTGCCTCCTTGTTCTTGCCGCCAAAGTGGATAATATCACATGTATCTACACTATACTGCATCTGCCATGCATCTGCCCACTCATTCAACCTATCCAAGTCACCCTGCAACCTCCTAGCACCCTCTTCCCAGTTCACACTGCCATGCAGCTTTGTGTCATCTGCAAATTTGCTAGTGTTACTTTTAATCCCATCATCTAAATCATTACTATATATAGTAAATAGTTGCGGCCCCAGCACCGAGCCTTGTGGCACTCCGCTTGCCACTGCCTGCTATTCTGACAGGGACCCGTTTATTCCGACTCTTTGTTTCCTGTCTGCCAACCAATTCTCTATCCATGTCAATACCCTAAGCCCAATACCATGTGCTCTAATTTTGCTCATTAATCTTCTGTGTGGGATCTTAACAAAGGCTTTCTTAAAGTCCAGATACACTATATCCGCTGGCTCTCCTTCATCCATTTTACTTGTCACATCCTCAAAAAATTCCAGAAGATTAATCAAGCAGGATTTCCCCTTCGTAAATCCATGCTGACGGACCAATCCTTTTACTGCTATCCAAATGCGCCGTTATTACTTCTTTAATAATTGACTCCAGCATCTTCCCCATCACCGATGTCAGGCTAACTGGTCTATAATTCCCCGTTATCTCTCTCGCTCCTTTCTTGAAAAGTGGGATAACATTAGCTACCCTCCAATCCACGGGAACTGATCCTGAATCTATAGAACATTGGAAGATGATCACCAATGCATCCACGATTTCTAGAGCCACCTCCTTGAGTACCCTGAGATGCAGACCATCAGGCCCTGGGGATTTATCAGCCTTCAGTCCCATCAGTTTACCCAATACTATTTCTCGACTAATGCAAATGTCTTTCAGTTCCTCTGTCTCCCTAGTTCCTCTGTCCTCTAGTATATCTGGGAGATTGTTTGTGTCTTCCTTAGTGAATACAGAACCAAAGTACCTGTTCAACTCTTCTGCCATTTCCTTGTTCCCCATTATAATTTCACCTGTTTCTGCCTTCAAGTGGCCCACATTTGTCTTTATGAATCTTTTTCTCATAACATACCTAAAAAATCTTTTTCTATCCTTCTTTATATTCTTGGCCAGCTTACTTCATCTTTTCATCCCGTATTGCCCTTTTTGTTCCCTTCTGATGTCCTTTGAAAAGTTCCCAATCCTCTAGCTTCCTGCTACTCTTTGCTATGTTATACACCTTTTATTTCGATTTTATTCCATCCCTACCTTCCCTTGTCAGCCACAGTCGCCACTTACTCCCCTTAGAATATTTATTCTACTTTGGATCCTGCATCTTCTGGATTATGCCCAGAAATTCCAGCCATTGCTGTCCCACCGCCATTCCTGCTGGGTTCCTTTTCCAGTCGACCTTGGCCAGCTCCTCTCTCATGCCTTCATAGTCCCCTCTGTTCAACTGCAACACTGACACTTCTGATTTAACCTTCTCCCTCTCAAATTGCAGATTAAAACTTAAAGGGCCACAAGACTCCTAGCAACCTGTCATAGCAACAGTGTATGTGTCTTTGCATCATGGCATTCTGTTGCAAGCGGGACAAGCTTAAAATACTTCCTTAAATATCGCTGATGTTAATGTTGATAAAACAAATGGTTAGCCATTATTTAATGGATCTTTAAAAAAATCAAAGAGGGCCTTTAAATTATAAAGATACAAAGCAGATTTTGACAACCAACAACTTGCTAATGCTTCAAAGCATATCGGGTGTTACTGGAACTTGGCAAATCCACTGGGTTTTTCCTTTGCTCTTAATTCCCATCTCATTGGAAAGGTTTGGTTCATGCAGGGAACATTCCATACAACCCATCTCGAATGCTCTTTCTCCATTACCTCTGCATGCAAACAGTACCAGCTTGTAATCAAATTCTGTTATTGTAATTCCCTCGGTGGATGTGGGCCGTACATAATGTGGGTGTTGAGTGAGCGCAGAATTAGATGCAGCGTGAAAAATAGATGATCAGCGGTACTAGTAGCCAAAGCTCCCGAAGGTACAACGCCCATAGGATGAAGAGTTTGCGCTGGAACTACAGTCCGAATAAGACACCACCTTCAATGCAGAAGAATTTATAATCTGGAGGAAACAAACTTGGCTGGGTTCAAAATCAATGCCTGACGCTTCAATCTAGCCAGAGCACAATGTTAATATCAGGATCAAGCCAGATCCATAGGGGGGGCGGAAAGGTTTAATAGGAACCTGAGGGATAACCTTTTCAAACAACGGGTGGTGGGTGTATGGAACGAGCTGCCAGAGGGTGTAGGCAGGTACTGTCACAAAGTTTAAAAAACATTTAGACAGGCACATGGATGGGGATATGAGCCAAACACAGGCAAATTGGACTAGTGTGGATGGGACATATTTGAAGGTGTTGGCCGAAGGTCCTGTTTCCACACCGTAAGACTCTATGACTCCATGACGAGATCGTTCTGATGCATAATTTGCTGGGGTCTTGTGCACTTTGTTCTGTGGTGAAGATTTGAAGCTCTCCAGGACAACTTGACAATATATTGGCCCCAGCTCACAGCAGCGCTGCTGATCAAGCTGCTGCCACACAGTGCCACAGACCCGGGTTTGATCCTGACCACTGTCCTCTCCATGCCGAGCTTGCACATTCTCCTTCTGACTGCATGCATTACCTCTAGGGTGTTCTGATTCAAAACTCCCACATCCCAAAGACGTTCATGTTTGTAGGTTAATTGGCCTCTGTAAATTGTCCAGACTTTGTAAGGAGTGGATGAGCAAGTGAGCTCACATGGAACTGGTGTGAACGGTGATCGATGGTCGGAGTGGTCTCGGTGGGTTGAAGGGTCTGTTTCCATGCCCCATCTTGAAACTAAAACGGTGCAATGCTATGAAAAATATCATAATTAAAAACATTGTTGAAAAAAATGACAGAATTAAAAAAATTAAACAAGATGTTGACACTTAAGAGAGACAATTTCTTTGTGAAAGAAAATGGCTATTGAATTCAAATGATTCTGGGATAGATATCAACTGGAAAGATTTTCTGTTTTTTATAGAATGATTTTCTGAGTTTATTCCTTCCCAAATCTAGCCAATGGTTTTGAGGGTTTCAGGGATGGTCTTTCCCCTTTGTGACTGAGCTACACTAGTGCAGAGCGTATTCAGAAGAGGGAGGAGCTCTTCCTGCCTGTCCACACAATACAGTACTAATGTTAACCAGCCTGCTTTTATAATCTGCTGCTTGCTTGGACCTACCTTGCAAGAACAATTGGGATTGACTTGTTATTTTACACAACCATAAGTGAGCATTAATTTCCAATAAATCTGAGCATTTCTGTGCATTTCTTCAGTGCAAATATTTGCCATTTAAATATCGTTCAAATCTAGGCAGATGCAGCAATCATATTCATGCTTTACAGACATCATCACCCACAAATGTAATATTCTCCGGCCTACATCTGTCTCGAGTTGCATTTGTTTTACTGTAGATATATTGCTCCACAGATGTAACAATGCAACCATAGTCTTTTCACTGGAGGTTAGCAAAATGCACCAGAGATTAATGAGTAGATGCGGCTGCAAATCCTCCACTAATTCACAAAGGGGAATATTTCACAGCACTGATAACTTCATAAAACAATTTGGCTATTCATTATCGTTTATTTTGATTTGTTTGATAATCATAAGCAAATGTGCCCACTTTGGTTTTGGTATGGTCTGCTCTGCTTCCCTGTAGCAAAAACCAGTGTCATAAACCATAGAAACTGCCCACGTTGAGGCTTAGATAATAGCACAGTTATTCGCAAACAATGGAGTTCAGAACTAAATTTGATGGGATTATTTTCTGGCATAGCAGCTATAGTTCCATTTAGAAGAAATAATCATATATATATTTAACATTATAATGATTTACACCAATTAATGGTCAGTGGGAAGTGGATTATATTCAGTAGCTGAATTTGTTTATGTGAGTTACAGTGG
Source organism: Amblyraja radiata (assembly GCF_010909765.2). NCBI lineage: Eukaryota > Metazoa > Chordata > Chondrichthyes > Rajiformes > Rajidae > Amblyraja > Amblyraja radiata. Next base: position 5,010,755 of record NC_045989.1, read on the forward strand.
AACGTTATAGATAGAAATTATAGTCTCAAAAAATTAGATCACTACCTGAGTCAAATATCAATCAATCTCTCCATAAATTAATTGATTTTGAGCACTGTTCAATGTCATGCTTATTAAAATGGCTCCTCAACATGAATAAAAGTGAATGTTGGAACGCATTCCATTTCCCACAGCCCCACCTTGTCTTACATTCGACACTAGTCTATTGGCATGTGTTTCAGTTTAAATGCCAGCTGTTTGCATGGAGGGAGTATGTAATGCTGTCAAAAAGATTGTCTGAATAAGATGCTTCCTACAGACATTTGCAAATGTTTTACTTTGACTGTCACGAACAAAATGCTGTCCCCATTTGTTGGTAGCAAGGGGCAGATTTATTGAGCATGAATTCTCTGGAGTTTCTTGAGTCCATTCCATGGCTTCTCAATAAAAACTTGGAGAATCTTATGTTGTAATGGAATCCTGGTAAATAATTTTCTTTGTTACAAATCAGCAGAAATCGATTCATATTTTAAAAGGAATTTATTTCTGGTGCGATGGACAAATTAAACAAAGAAATGGAAAAAAGCTAATGAACGTCATTCCTGACTGCAAGAGTTCCCAGCGCAAACAGGGATGACGGAGCGATGATCCATGTTCCAAGGTTGTAAACATCGACCTTGATCACACGGAGATTATCAGAGAAAGAAAGAAAGAGAGAGAGAGAGAGGGAGAAATATAAGCAATGAAACAACTGCTTCTAATGAACAGAATCCTGACAAGCTGCTGTACATTAACATAATTACATGGAGGGAGAGCTTGAAGCCGCTGGAGAACAGATTGTGCACAAACAATTAAAATAACAGCAGCCTCTTTGTCACCCATTACTTGATAAATATGATTTTTTTTCAAATCTGAAATTATTTTCAAATTAAATTTTCAAAATGTGAATTAAAAAAAAAAATCTAACCATTTTTAACTATCTATCATTTCCTTTTTATTGTCTACATTTGGTACTTTAAACAAAATAAATGTTAGTGGTGGTATAAGACAGAAATATTGTACAATGAAGCATGGTTTAAAATGAGAAGGATATTTGCAAAATGAAGTAAATAAATGTGGTTTGTTTTAAGACAGTATTGGTGTTGTAATTCAATGCCTTTTTGGAAATAAATATATATATATTTTAAAATCCTTTTTTGCCCACCTAAATCCACTATACATGTCCCTGGAATGTAATGAGAGGCCCAGAGATGAAGAAATATAGGTTTGCATTTTGTTGTTGTTTAAGGCCTGAGTTTGTGCTTCCTGTAGTTTGGGTACCAGGGCTGTGAAAACGAATCCCTTCCGAATCCCTGTAATCATTAGGAATAATTCTTCTTAATTGCCTGCTCTTAGTGTTGGTTCCCAGGCAGATGACAATTCTGCTGACTCTGCTCTTCACAGTCTGTTCTAACTATTATGCAAATGTAGCAGGGTTTTCCTTAACACCCCCCCCCCACCCTAATCCCATACATTAGATTTAAAAAAAAAACTGCTTCAGCAGGTGTGTGGAAAAATAAACCTAAAGATATTTTGCTACGGTAAAATATCTCCCTATCTGCCTCTTGTTTCTGCATTTAAAGCTAGTTAACTGAAACTGTGAGAGCTAAAACATTTATCTCACGGTTTAAAAATATGTGGAATATTTTACCAACAAATTACCTCCCCTATATTTCCGTTTGTCCATTATGTGTACGAATCTCCCCGGATGTGATAATTCTGCAGGATAAGTATCCACATCTGAGCAACATTCAAATGGATAAGGCACTATTTTGCAGCCGTATAGTTTAGAAATGGCATAGAAACCAGGTGTGGCTGTAATCCCCCTGATTCACTGATCCACTCCCATCAGTTACCTGCAGAAATCAGGAGAAATTATTCATATTTTGAAAGGAATTAATTTCTGTTGCAATGGACAAATTAAACAAAGAAATAGCTAGGGCAATGAACGTTAGTCCTGACTTCAAGGGTTCCCAGCGCAAACAGGGATGATTAAGATGATGAAGGGTCTGAAGAAGGGTCTCGACCCAAAACGTCACCCATTCCTTCTCTCCTGAGATGCTGCCTGTCCCGCTGAGTTACTCCAGCATTTTGTGTCTATCTATGGTGAAGATGATGATCTGTTTGTAACAGATACTTGGTCATTGCATTGTACTTCCTTGACTTTCATAGCCAAAGCAGTTTCTTTGTAATGGTGGGTTGACCACTGGTTAAGGCACATTGTGTGCCCGAGTCTTTTGTTGAATTCCCTCAGTTACGGGCTTTGCAATTAACGTTTAACTAAGGTGTACATTTTTTTTTAAGTACTTCATTTTCAATCAGCGAATGTTCAACACTTCTCGACCACATTGAGATGGTGCCACGTGACAGGGGTAAATTCACCGCTTTCCTTTGTAACATGTCTGAAGTTCCTCACTCTGTGACAGAATGATGAGAACGTATAAATATAACAAGCGAAAGGAGGCATTCTGAAGATACATTCAAAACACAAAACACGCCTTCAAGTTCATTTGTATAACATCTGTTGAGGAATTTTTTGAGAGAAATTTTCAAAACATTGTCAACGCCTTGTACGTTTAAAAAAAAATAGGTTAACGAGGTAATCTTTGTATTTGTGATTCCAGAAATAATTTTCAGGAGGGAAGGGGAATGGTGTGAAGCAGCCCAGCTTCGTGACACCTATTTATTTCTAATGTCTAACGTTTTGTATATTTCACTGTCTCTCAAAGAATCATTGCACAAAAAAAATGGCAAGGAAGAGAGCATATTGTTCTGTGTTTTTCAGAGATCTGCTTTGATTGAAGCTGTTTGTACCATCTGATATTCTGAGCGTTACTGGATGGGTTGAAAATTGAGATTAAATTGCAATTAAAATGCATAACCAGTCTGGCCTAGATGTGTATATTGTAATCAAATTTTCTATAGATTGGGCTTTCCACAAAAATATAACAGTATTCCTCATTCAAAGCAAACCGTGACAGTGTGCACGTTGTATATAAAACAATGAGAAATAATCCTTTGGTATAAAAAAGGCTGCACATCACATGTTGGTTTTATGTATAATTACAGACAGAACTAATCAATAGTTTTGATGCTGGAGAATTTTAGGATATTTGTGAAATATATTACCTTGAAGCTGACTGAAAATTCCTTATTTTGGACTTGCAACTCCATTAGGAATTTTACATTAAATCGAATGAGTGCAATGTTGTGTTAATTTGGAACTTGATGCATTGGCTTCAATTCTGTCTCGTGTTGCGTTAGTATTTATCTTTGCTAAACCACAATTAAAAGACTGATACCTTCAGGTGAGCTCAATCATATTTACTCCAAGATTCACAAATTTTAAAAACGAGCTTCAAACGTGGAAGCAAATCTAAGAAACAAAAAATAATGGTTAAAACAATTTAAAAAAATTAAGAAATAACAAACGGCCCTGTTCTCACCTGCCAATAAAACAGAACAATATCCCTATGCTAATTAATTCACAGTCACTGATTTGAATAATCACTCTATAGAAATTAATTCACGGTGTCATTTGATATTGAGAATATTTCTACCGTAAATATCTCCCATTTTTTATGCACTTCATGTTGTCTTTTTTTACACTACTTTCAAAATATCCCTCCTCTGTTTGTAACACAGAAACATTTCATGTTGCAAATATTAGAATTTTAAAAAATGCTTTTAAAATTCTATCTAGCATAATATAATCCGAATTAGGTTTTTTTCTTATTTCGTGCCAGAGTCATGTTTTGAGAAAATTTGTAACAAAAAATAATAATCTAATTTGAATCCCTATTTTACAATTGGCCATTTATACCATCGCTCTACTTACAGTGTGATGAGGGGGATGGTGGGTCTATATCGGAAATGGGGGGTGTTTGGAATATTTCTGTCATTTTAATCACTTTATTATTTAAATATCCTGAAATATTTCACCGTTTCAGTGCATCTTTTGCTGAATGATTTAGGGCACCGCACATTTTTGAGGCAAAGGGAAGAGTGAGCTGGAGATGGGCATCCAGGGCTCGGCACCGTGCAATGCCAAGGCTTACTGTTTGTAACACTGCAGGAGTGATTTAACAAAAATCAAGATGGCTAACAAGGCCGTCACTGAGTGTTGATCTGCATAGTTAACTCCTTCAATGCCGGACTGGATTTCTTTTATAGCTGGTTGCATAGCAACAGATTAATGCTCACCTAGTCAGTGCTGCAGCTGCATTTATGCACTTGGATTAATAATGCGCTAAGATTGTGGTGCTGTATTATTTTCCGTGGGATTGTGAGTGTTTTCTGGCCTTTTTACATTGCTACGGTATTTCCTGATGGTGTCTGCCATTTCCTCTCAGACTGTCTTCCCTATTCCAATTTCTTCTTCCTCTGAAGAAGGTGCTCTCTTCTGCCAGTCAGTAATTTACAGATGGTGGCTGCTCCTTCACATTCTCCGATTTGTCCAGACACTCATCCCCGACAAATCATCTACTCTTGGAGCATCTCACAGCCCAGTCCGATGATCTCCTCAGCCCCCACAATTGTTGGTAGGTTGTTATCTGGTTAAAGATGTCTTGCATTTATGTCGCACCTTTCGTGATTACTGGACATTCCGTTGACCATTAAAACATTTCTGAAGTCCAGTTATTGTTGTCGTATAGGAGAGCAAATTGTCTCGGTCTAAAGAGGGTTCTCAACCTGAAACGTCATCTATTCCTCATCACCGTAGATGCTGCCTGACCCACTGAGTTACTCCAGCATTTTGTGTCTGGGGAGAGAAAGACTACTATCAGTCTGAAGAAAGATCCTGACCCAAAACGTCATTTTCTGACTTGCTGAGTTCCTCTGGCAATTTGTGTTTTGCTCAAGATTCCATCATCCACTTTTCCTTCTATCTCCCTCTACACCTTGTCTATCTATGTACCTGTCCAAATGTCTTTTAAATATTGATATTATACTTGCCTCAACTACCAACTCTGGCAGCCTGTTCCATATACACCACTCTGTTTGAAAATGTTGACCCTTGGGTTTCTATATTTCCCCTCTCACCTTAAACCCATGTCTTGATTCCCTGACCCTAAGATAAAAAGTGTGCATTCACCATGTCTATCCCTCCCATGATTTTACACACCTCTTTCAGATCAACGCACAGCCTCCTGAGCTCCCAGGAATAATGTCCCGCCCTGTCCAACCTCTCCCTATAATTTGGGCAATTGAGCATTAAAAAACATTCTGGCCAGTTCAAAAAGCAAACTTCATGGGATATTAGAAATTTAAAGTTACTCAAGATTTACCTGAAAATAACACAGATTTTTTCCAAATGTTGAGAACAGTTGAAATGGCCCAAATTTCAAATTCTGTTTTATAAGTTTACAATATTTTGTTTATCTTTTTAATTTAAAAAAACTGATGGGGGAATCTCCCCACCATCATTCGCAGCTCACCCACTTTCCTAAGACGTCTGAGATTCATTAGGGTGTTCCTGCACATTACCCAGAAAGTGTAGAGTGAAGCCAGGTGCTCTAGTTGCAACGGCCTGTCTCTGGCCACTGTCCCCAGCCAGAATCCATTCATACCAGGGTCATTGTGTAATTAAAAGGAGTTTAAACCCTCACGGAGGTGCAGCCTGTCATTACCATGCCAGGTAGGCCCGTTGCCCGCAGAGAGAGATGAGGGTGACGGGGAGGTGTCTACTGAGCCATCTTAGGAAGCTCAGCCAAAAGGTTTAGCAAAGGAAGATAGATACTAAATGCTGGAGTAACTCAGCATGTCAGGTAGCATCTCTGGAGAAAAGGAATATGTGATGTTTCAGGGTAAGACTCTTCTTCATCCTTTAGTAAAGGGAGGTGGGGGTGGTACCGAGAGAGTGGTTTCCAGGACTGGATACCTGAAGGCATAAAGAGACACAGTGCATGGTCTAAAGTCAAAATTATTTGATGGGGGGTAGGGGTGAGGGTGGGGGGTAGCTGTTTATGGTCCATCAGCAATATAGTGAAAGATGTTAAACATAAGGATGAGAATTTTAATTTCATAAATCTGACTATGGGTTGGGACTATGTGAGTAGGACGGGCTACAGGCAGTGGAGTTCAAGGTGAGCTGAATGTTATGGAGTGTGAAGAATTGGTCAGATAAGAATGGAATCTGGAGACAGCAAACTCATGGATGAGACTTTCTGACAGGGTAGGAAGGGAGGCCAGTAATGTAATGACATGAGATTAGAGAGTATTTGGAAAGGGTGTTTGAGGCTGGGCTAATACATTCTTGCAGCCTGGATTGTGAGTCTTCACAGCTGCATATTATTTGAAGGCAACTATTCCCTGCAGAATGATTTCCTAGATGCAGGTACTATTGCAAAGTTTAAGCAAGTACTATCACAACGTTTAAGCAGGTCCTATCGCAACATTTAAGAAACATTTAGACAGGTACATGGATAGGATAGGTTTAGAGGGATATGGGCCAAACGCAGGCAGGTGGGACCAGTGCAGATGGGGCATGTTGGTTGGTGTGGGCAAGTTAGACCGACGAGCCTGTTTCCATGTTGTATGACCCTATGATTCTAGTGATACTAACTTTATGATTATGCTGGAAGATGCATAACAAGAGTGGGAACTAGTTATTGAGGTGGAATTTTTCTTGCAAATCTGTATGACTAAAATTATTTTTGTAAAAAACTATAGTTTAGAGAAAAATGTGTGTGAAATTCAGTTATCATTCAAGTGATGAATATTATTATCAGTCTGAAGGGTCTCGACCCAAAACGTCATCTATTCCTTCGCTCCATAGATGCTGCCTCACCCGCTGAGTTTCTCCAGTATTTTGGTCTACCTTCGATTTTTCCAGCATCTGCAGTTCTTTCTTACACAATACATATTATTATTGCAGACACATTGTTTCTGCTTGTTCTTGTCCCACCGAAAATTTCCACATACCTCGACTCCATCCTATCCCCCCCCCCCCCCCCCCCCCCCCCCGGTCAAATCCCTCCCTATCTATGTCAAAGACACCTCACACACTCTTCGTCTCCTCCATGACTTCCGTTATCCAGGCCCCCACTCCCTCATCTTCACCATGGATGTCCAGTCACTCTATACCTCCATAACCCACCAGGAGGGTCTTAAAGCCCTCCGTTTCTTCCTCGACCGCAGAATCAACCAATCCTCGTCTACTAATACTCTCCTCCGCCTAGCGGAGCTGGTCCTTACCCTCAACAACGTTTCCTTTGACTCCTCCCATTTCCTCCAAATCCAAGACTTAGCAATGGGCACGTGCATGGGCCCCAGCTATGCCTGCCTCTTTGTTGGGTACGTCGAACAATCCTTGTTCGAGGCGTACTGTGGTCCTATCCCCGAACTCTACCTCCGCTACATTGACGACTGCATTGGTGCCACCTCCTGCACCCATGCACAACTCACTGACTTCATCCATTTCACCACTAACTTCCATCCGGCACTCAAATACACCTGGACCATTTCCGACATCTCCCTACCATTTCTAGACCTCACTTTCTTCATCGCAGGTAACAGACTACTGACGGACATCTACTACAAACCCACTGACTCTCATGGCGATCTGGACTACACTTCTTCCCACCCTGGCCAGAGTGAGGCCCACCATAAATTGGAGGAACAGCACCTCATAGTTCGTTTGGGTAGTTTACACCCCAGCGGTATGAACACTGACTTCTTCAATTTCAGGTAGTCCTTGCTTTCTCCCTCCTTCCTCTCCCCTTCCCAGCTCTCCCACAGCCCACTGTCTCCGCCTCTTCCTTTCTTCTTCCTGCCACCCCCCCTCACCCTCACATCAGTCTGAAGAAGGGTCTCGACCCGAAACGTCACCTACCTTCGCTCCATAGATGCTGCCTCATCCGCTGAGTTTCTCCAGCATTTTTGTCTATCTTAGATATTATTAATGCAGGCTCTGTATCCAATTAGAGGCTGTCAGTTGTGTAGGACTCGAACTATCACCTTCCTCTGACAGGAACAAAGTATTGGGGAGATTGAGTGACTGGTTAGACGTGTGCTCTGTACGAAAATGAATCTAACAATTCCCCATCAAACATCACAGTCGATTTTCTCATTGTATGATTATGTGAAGTTGATGAATCTTAAGTCTCATTTCAGTAGACTTGGAATGGCAAAAATTGGAATGGAATGAGCTGCCAACTTTTTAATGTTACAGAAGTTGAAAGTAAATGCATAACACTGGATATGTATTTCTAGAAATAATTTGAAAGGACAACGTATTCAATTAAGAAAAATAAATTTCAGTTATTCTAGTTATTCCTTGTTAGGCTGGGCTGCATCCTTGTTATTTCATTCAGATATCCAATGTTCATGCACAAGGTTATTTGCTTGTTAGAGTCTCACAACAGATCAGAACTAAATGTCTGCAGATACACAAAAATGCTGGAGAAACTCAGCGGGTGCAGCAGCATCTATGGAGCGAAGGAAATAGGCAACGTTTTGGCCCGAAACGTTACCTATTTCCTTCGCTCCATAGATGCTGCTGCACCCCGCTGAGTTTCTCCAGCATTTTTGTGTACCTTCGATTTTCCAGCATCTGCAGTTCCTTCTTAAACACTAAATGTCTGCAGATATCTGTTCTCCAGCAAAACCTTAATCGATGATAAGGGGAAGAATATGTAGGCAGCACCTGCAGACGCTGGTTTACATCAAAAATATATACACAAAAAGATGGAGTAACTTAGCCGGTCAGGCAGCATCTCTGGAAAAATGGAATAGATGACATTTCGGGTCGAGATCCTTCTTCAGACTGAGTGTCAGGGAAGAATTGCTCGTTGATTTTATCATTGCTGTGATCTCTCCCACATTTCCCCTTGAAGTTGTAGATTAGAAGGGACAATTGCGCTGTTGCCAACGTTGCATTCAACGAGACAAGTTAACTGACCACAGAAGAAGGATCCCGACCCGAAACGTCACCCATTATTTCCATAGAGATGCTGCCTGACCCGTTGAGTTACCCCAGCACATTGTGTTATTCCACTTGGTCCAATATCTTTGGGTCTTTCAGGTGTAGCTTCTGGCTGAGCTCGTCTGGCCTTTGGTGAGCTTCAGAGAGTTGCAAGTTTTTATGTTTCAGGAGGTGGTTGAGAAACAGATATTTTGGCACCTTTTCATTGCCTTTTTGTGTTTCCCTCTTCCAAACCAAGAAATACATCAATAAAGCTTCTAACCATCCACAAATCAAGCTTTGCCTCAAGACATGTGAAAAGAGAGCAAGGTCTGGGACCCAAGGGAAACAATGATTTAATGAACAAGGCCATATTGGTTTGATGTTGAATGCCACTTGACTGTTCTTTGGTCCATATCATTGCACGGCACGGTGGCACAGCGGTAGAGTTGCTGCCTTACAGCACCAGAGACCCAGGCCCGATCCTGACTACGGGTGCTGTCTGTATGGAGTTTGTACGTTCTCCCCGTGAACAGCGTGGGTTTTCTCCAGGCGCTCCAGTTTCCTCCCACACTCCAAAGATGTACAGGTTTGTAGGTTAATTTGTAAATTGTCCCTGGTAGGTTAGGAGCAGTGTCTGGGTGATTACTGGTCAACATGGGCTCGGTGGGGCAAAGGACCTGCTGTATCTCTAAACAAAACTAAACTAGGATTTGAGGGCAGACAAAAATGCTGGAGAAACTCAGCGGGTGAGGCAGCATCTATGGAGTGAAGGAAATAGCCGACGTTTCGGGTCGAAGCCCTTCTTCAGAAGATTTGAGGGATTTTGATACAAATGGCCTTTACTCCTTCACATTCCAAAGCCCCCAAGACTGTTATTGTACGGGGATCTCTGGTCAGTGTGGACTTGGTGGGCTGAAGGGCCTATTTCCGCACTGTATCTCTAAACTAAACTAAACTAATCTGGGGTGGTGCATGTTTTGCAGATTTTATTTGAAACATTATATTTTCCAATGAAGCGTTCCAAGTTCATCGCTTAATGTTAAAGTAAGTAAGCAGGGCGTATCGGGAAAGTTTATTACAATGCCAGTAATAGGATGTTTTCTACATGAGCATCCGTTTATTAAGCATCTGGAAGTTGGTTCAAATTTGGGAATAAAGATCACTTTATTTATTTATTAATGAAATAAGCTGGGATGAAGCCTTTACAGAACTCAGCGAAACTGGGCGTAGAATAGTCAATTGATCAGAGCACAGTTGTCCAGCTATAAGGAGCCAGTCATTCACTAGTTAACGAGTACTACACAGTTAAATCACATATACTGTAAAGTAAAACCATCTTTCCCCTCCTCCCCGTGAGGTAGTTGTACTCAGGTTTTGTCCAAAATTCAATGCTCATTAGAGGAAAAGAAAAGCCCGTGTCCATCTCTTTTTGACCATTTGTCTTTCCCATGTAGCCGGGCAATAAAACTGCACCACAGTTTTTAATAGACAGTGACTCTCCAGTCTCTAAAGCCAGCTTAAATAAATGTTGATCTTTCCCCGCGCAATAAACAGGATAAGAACAAAAAACACAAACAACCTTTCAAGAGGGGGACCATGCAGCTGTGGCAATTGTGTTAGTAAACAGTTTATTGTGCCCAGATCATTATCCTACCCCTTCCCTTCTCCTCCTTTTCACAATGGTTGCATTGTGCCGGGATCCTCATTCGTAGTCTGGAGAGGCAGCTTTGGTATTGTCAAGAGGAGCTGGGAAACTGCTGTGACCACGACTGAGGTCGAATACAAACAGATGCCCATCAGTGACAAAGGCACCTAGTGTTGGCACAGACAAGGGCTTCCTTGTTCCTTGGTGAAGCTATCTCAGGGTCGGTCTGTGTGCATGCGCCTGTGTTAATTACTTTAGCAATGCAAGTTTGTGTGTGTGTACATGTGCATGTGGGACTAATTGAGTCTTTGGCACAGTACCTGAATGTGTGTGAGTGTCTGTCTGTGTTTGTCTGTGGGTGTGTGTGTGTGTGTGTGTGTGTGTGTGTGTGTGTGTGTGTGTGTGTGTGTGTGTGTGTATGTGTGTGTGTGTGTGTCAGTGCGTTCCTTTCTCTCTCTCTCTCTGTCCCCCGTCTTTCTTCCCATTATGTCTGTTTCTGCGTGTGTGTTCCCTAGCTGTTTGTTCCTTCACCTCTGCCTTTCCCCATCCTCTCTCCCTCTGCCCTGAGCTTAAAAAACGCACTGGCGGACGTATTTGGATATTAATCACTCGAGCAAGAAGCATCATAAACTTTGTGGAATTTTCACATTTTCCTTTGTAACTTTCAACGCTGGGCATTGTTGCATAGTGTATTATCATTTCATGATTTGTGTTGATATTTAAATATGAAAACACCATTCACAAAAGGGAGCGTTCTTTGTACACTTCTTTGAAATGCTAAAAATGAAAATTCTATGAAAGTTCCTTTGTGAAATGTAACAGTGTAATTTATAAAATAGTCACAGAATGAGGGTCTATGAGCAAACAAGATGGATGTAGAAAGAGAATGTGTGAGAAAGAGGGACCCGATCTCCATTTATTCATCCAGTAATAAATTTAAGGGCCTTTCTGAATTTATGGCTTTTTTGATTCCAAATGCAGAAAAGGAACAAAGCAAATTAATTTATTGCAACGACAGCTTAGAGTTAAAAAACTCTCCCACGTCCCATATGGCAGTTTAGAATCAATTCTGCAGCAAATATATTCCAGACAGACTTCCAAGCCCTGTGTCTGCACTAATCGGCTGCCCTTTATACCCCGAGTGAGATTCAGATTGGCACAACACCACTGGCATCGATGTATGACCGAGAGATTTTACTTGCCCTCTTCAGTATCTGTTTCATAGTAACATAGAAACATAGAAAATAGGCGCGGGAGTAGGCCATTTGGCCCTTCCAGATGAATTCAATATGATCATGGCTGATCTTCCAAAATCAGTACCCTGTCCCTGCTTTTTCCCCATATCCCTTGATTCCGTTAGCCCTCAGAGCTATACCTAACTCTCTCTTGAAAACAGCCAGCGAATTGGCCTCCATTGCCTTCTGTGGCAGAGAATTCCACAAATTCACAACTCTCTGGGTGAAATTTATTTTCCTCATCTCAGTCTTAAATGGCCTACCCCTTTTTCTTAAACCGTGTGACCCCTGGTTCTGGACTCCCCCAACACGGAGAACATTTTTCCTGCTTCCAGCCTGTCCAATCCCTTAAAGAATTTTATCTGTTTCTATAAGATCCTAATGTGATGGAGTCTGAACTTGTGCTTTCAACTTATCAGCATCAATCTTTTTGATAAACATCTTGAGAAACAAGAAACAGTTGTTTGTGCAGTTGAGTGTCAGTGCTACTGAGGTGCACAAACCAAAAGCCTTGTCCAAGGAGAAGTTGGGGCAATGGGAAGGTCGCTTTGCTTAATTTTCGTGGCCTTAAATTCGGGAGGGAAGTACAACATTATAATAGTGTCCCATACACGCCTGCTAAGGTCAGCTTCGCAGAAGGCCATGCACAAAACAGAGGAGAATAAGCTGGCAATGAAAAGTGAAACGGCTGGAAATATACCCAAGCAAGTGCGAGCTCAGTGTGAAAGTGGTAAGTATTGAGATGACAAACAGCGTAAGAGGCAGAGAACCAGTGATGGGAGTTCGGATGGTTTGTGGAGGAGAGTTATTGAGAGTAAGAGAGGCAAAAAATTAGAGACAGACGGAGGCAGAGGAAAGTAAAATAAGATTCCGTTCGAACAAAGCATAAATAGAGGCAAGAGCATGAAAGATACAGAGAGAATAGCTGAAAGGGGAGTGTGTGTGAAAGTGACAGGGAGATGATTGACAATAGTGCGGTGCAGACCATCACTATATTTAAACAGTCAAGCTGTGATTAGCAAAAGGTTGTGCAAGTAACAAAACAAGCTTGATTTATTCTTGCTGCCGCCGACTAGTGCCGTGACGGGATAATTTCCGAGGGGCTCCCACTCTGGAATCTTTGTCCCTGATGTGATGGGGTCTGAACTTGTGCTTTCTGCGGCTGGAGTGACGTTGGCCGCAGGGACACATCATGTGCGAGGCCTCTATCAGGCAGGCAGGCAGGCAGGCAGGCAGGCAGGCAGGCAGGCAGGCAGGCAGGCAGGCAGGCAGGCAGGCAGACAGCACTGGCATCAGATTGACAGTACATATGTCAAACACAGGGAGAAATGATAAACCAGGAGCCAGCCTGTGCAGCCCTGCTGCAGAATTTATATCTGAGACATGCAGATATTGCATTTTCATTTTAAAACTTGATCTTCCTGAGTTTTTAATGCTGCACATTATCTACTGCATCTGCAGACTTTCACTAAATATATTTGTGGCGTTGCTATTAGTTCTATTGGTCTAAGACTGACCTTCATCACGCCCTTTCATATTTCCTCCTCCTCACTCTCATTAAGATGGCAGGGCAAGGGAAAAAAGGCCATTTAAACGTAAACAGAAGTCTTGGGTCTACAGCTGGAGGCTAGGAAGTAAATTCAACAAGCACAAAGATTGCAGTCAGAGTATTGTGTATGGTTTTGGACATTATATAGAGTTTAAGATGCTCTTTAAAAACGTACCTCTTTGACCGAGCTTTAAATCACACTTTCCAATATCTCGTTCCTGCGCTTGGTTTCAGTTTTTGTCTGATTGAACCTTCACGATGGCCCTTGGGATGATTTAGTGTGAATGCTCCCGATAAATGTAAGTTGTTGGTTGTTGCGGTGGGTCTGGTTACGTTTGTGCCCACATTTCTTGTAAACAGAGATGGTGAAGGCGAGATTCGACGGTGGTGCTGACAAAAACACAGAGATTCTTTTACAGGGAAAGAAAAAGGGGAAACTTCTTATAGTGGCAGAAGAGTAGTTACCAGGTGCAGAGAGCTAAAGGAGTTGATGATTGAGTTAAAGGGAACGCAAGGATAAGGTTATTATGCAGTAAGTCATTGTGATCTGGAATACATTGTGTGAAAGGAAAGTGGAAGCAGATTCATTAAAACCTCTGATAGGAAATTACGTTGGTGCACAGAGGTGCAGCTGGTGGAGCCACCACCTCACAGCGCCAGGGATCTGCATTCAATCCTGACCTCAGGTGCTGTCTATGTGGAGTTTGCAAGTTCTCCCTGTGACTGCGTGGGTTTCCTCTGGGTGCTCTGGTTTCCTCCCACATCCCACAGGTTTGTGCAGACGTGCAGGTTTGCATCTACCTAGTGTGTGGGAAAGTGGGATAGCATAGTATGCGTGTGAATGGGTGGTCACTGGTTGGCGTGGACTCAGTGGGCCGAAGGGCCTGTACCCATGCTATATCTCTAAACTATTAAAGAGGGATGTTGGGGCTCAGGATTGGGAATTGCGGACAGTGAAGTTCTGGTACTGGGCACAACCTCAATGGGTCAAATCACCTGCTTCTGTATCATTCTCTGCTGTTATATTCCCAGGACTGATCTGTGCCACTTACACAGAATTACAATGAAATTTACAATGAAACAGATTCAGTCTAAACGGTCTATGGCCTCCATGAATCTCCACACAGCCCACTTACTTTACAGGCCTACTCATAATATCCACTGTTCCTTCCACACCCCTTGTGTAACTGCTCCCTTCAACGATTATTTAAATATAAGTTTATTTAAATGCCTAAGTGCAAGTGGTAGAAATCTCCAAACTGCCACTATTTTCTAAATAAAATAGCTTTCTTCCGGTTCCTCCATTGACACATTTGAATTCCCTAATTGCAGACAATATTGAAACATATTCATTGCTATTGAAACCCTTCGCAGTTTTGTGTCAAATTAGGTTCGTTTTTTTTAAGGGATCTGGGACTGATAAGCAAATTGAGTAACAGAGGGTTCAGACAAGATTAGCGCTTAAGACGACGAAAAGAGGGAACAGTATTTAAGATAATTATGAAAGGATGAAAGGATTGAAATTTGAACATGAGATTTTCTACCATAGCTGATGAAGCAGATATGATATGTTATTTTAGTTACGTGGATTAAGATGAATGGAAGAAAGCTCCCAGTCCAAGACATCATCTGCCCAATCGCTCCATCAATGCTGCCTGACCTGCTGAGTTCTTCTTGCAGTTTTTTTGCTAAAACAGTTAATGGTACATGCAGCAAGGGCATTAAATGGCTGTGCACTAGTATGCCTGCCTTGCAGAGTTAAATGCCTCTTTGGTCTTGCTGGGAGAAGTAGCCCTTGTGATTTACTTGATACAGTTTTGCAATTGTAAACCAGAGATTTAAATCCGATTTGTTTTGTGAGTGTGGGGATTGTTCTCTAATTGCTGTCCCTGATCCTTTTACCTTCCCTTGTTTAAAAATTAGTTTAGTTAGGAGACACAGCACGGAAACGGACCTTACGGCCAACCGAGTCCGCGCCGACCAGCGATCCCCATACACTGGTACTATCCTACACATTAGGGACAATTTACAATTTACAGTTTACAAATGCAAACCTGTGCGTATTTGGAGGGTGGGAGGAAACCGAAGCACCCGGGGATAACCCACGCGGTCACGGGGAGAAGGTACAAACTCTGTCCATTCAGCAACCGTGGACAAGATCGATCCCGGGTCCCTGGAGCTGTAAGACAGCAACTTTACCACTGTGCCACCGTGCCGCCTTCAAATTTATCAAATTATTTTTCTTTATCGGAATGCTCCATTTTCATTAGTAAACAGAAAATTGATGTGGAACACCAATTGGACTATAATGTATTAATTATTGATGAAAAGTAAGATATGTCAACTGGCCACAGGAGGCAATTTTGGGTAGCGTAGCTTATTTCCTGTTTAAGAAGGAACTGCAGATGCTGGAAAATCAAAGGTAGACAAAAATGCTGGAGAAACTCAGCGGGTGAGGCAGCATCTATGGAGCGAAGGAAATAGGCAACGTTTCGGGTCGAAACCCGAAGGTTTTTGATTCCCTTAATCTGCGTAATAGACTTTGTGCATTCACCATATCTATTCCCCTTATGATTTTATACATCTTCAAGTCCTGGCAATATCTTGGTACAAAATGTAAGGTGTGAGGCTGTTTTCACATCTTCTATGCCCTTTGTACCCTTCCATATCAACAGTTTCCCTCTACCCTGATTCTCAGTCTGCAGAAGGGTCTCGACCGGAAATGTCACCCATCCCTTCTCTGCCTGATCCACTGAGTTACTCCAGCATTTTGTGTCTATCTTCGGTGTAAACCAGCTTCTGCAGTTCCTTCCTACACATAATGTTTAAGGTGGATTTATTTCAACAGGTTTGATTGAAATTTTGTATCTGAAACATTCATCTGCATCCAACCAATGGTACATTTAATCATGGAATATGGGCAATGGGGAGGAAGCCATAACTTTAGTTTAACCCAAATTATATCCAATCTGGGAATGTTAGACATTGGTACCCTGAACTAACGTGTAGTCTTGGAGAATCTTGGTGGGTGGCCTAGGAGGAAAGGATGTAAAAATGTTTTGGACACAAGAACTGATTTAGGGATGATTCATTCTGCCCGCACCTCAGTTGCTGTTAGACTATATATAGATAACAGGACTAAACTACTGGTTTCTGAATTAACTCAATTTCTGTAGGTGGCCACACAAAATCTCCCTTCAGTTGCTATCTACAAAAAAATCAGTTGCATAATTGCAAAGAATGCAAACCAATTGGTAAATAAATTGGAGGTAGACACAAAATGCTGGAGTAACTCAGCGGGACAGGCAGCATCTCTGGAGAGAAGGAATGGGTGACGTTTCGGGTCAAGACCCTTCTTCAAGTGGTATTTCTAAGATAACCCAATTTATCTTCTAACTAGTTTCATTTAAATTTATACAGAGGCAGACACCTTCAGAATACTTAAGAAGTATCTAGATAAGCTACAGACCAAGTGCTGGTAAATGGGATTAATATAGACACATATTTGATGGTCAGGATGTTATTAAGCATCTGTTTCTGTGCGGTATGACTATAACTCTAATTAAATATTTGACAAGTTATGGACAGCGAATATCTTCACATTGCAGAAAACGAAAATGTGAACTGTGACATATGTAGGATTTCCAAGTGTGCAAGATTAAGACACAAGGGCTGGAGTAATCAGCAGGTCAGGCAGCATCTCGAGGGCACATGGATAGGTGACATTGTGGGTCGGGGCACTTCAGACTTGTAGCTCCTGTGCAAAATTAAAAATCTATTTGTTCATTTTTGATTGAACTAGTTGGAGATAGATGGGAAAATGGTGGATGGATGTGGTAGGTATTGATAACCAGCGGTGACTTTTTGACCATCTAGCATGGATGTGCTGAAGGAGGCCCAGCATAGTTGCAAAGGTAAAATTCCTAGTCTTCAAACTGTGATCTTGGTTTCTTGCAGAAGGGATTAAATACAAGCAAGAAGTAACACAACTTAATTATAGCCTTTCCTGGGCTGTGAGGTTAGTTTGTGTTGATAGATTGGGACCAGTATTTGTTAATGATGTGTCCTGTGAAAATCTTGGGAACATGAGGTGAACAACAGGAATTCAAATTTTGGATATGTTACAAGCCATTCTGGGGTGCAATAATCACTTGGTATTATCTAACATCGCCAGGTCTTTAGATTTTAGATATTTAGCATGGAAACATGTCCTTTGGCCCAACGAGTTTGCACTGACCAGCTATCCCCATACTCTAGCAATGCTGTACACACTGGGGACAACTTACAATTTTAGTAAAGACAATTAACCTCCAAACCTATACGTCTTTCAGGTTCAGAAATAGCTACTTCCCCACAGCCATCAGGCTATTAAACCTGGCTCGGACAAAACTCTGATTATTAATAACCCATTATCTATTATTTGCACTTCATCAGTTTATTTATTCATGTGTGTATATATTTATATTATGGTATATGGACACACTGATCTGTTTTGTAGTAAATGCCTACTATGTTCTGTGTGCTGAAGCAAAGCAAGAATTTCATTGCCCTATACAGGGACACATGACAATAAACTCACTTGAACTTGAACTTGTGAGTGAGGAAATCGAAGCACCCAGCAAAAACCCACTCGGTCAGAGGGAGAACGTACAAATTCCGTACAGACAGCTCCCTTTGTCAGCATCGAACCTGGGTCTCTGGTGCTGTAAGGTAGCAACTCCACTGCTGTGCAAGCATCTGTGCCGCACTTAGAGGTTTATCAACTCTTCTCTCCTACACTTTGCAGCTTCTCTGCATCTGAATTTTCCAATTTGAAAGTAAGTAACTCTGGATTCCTGTGACAATGCCATTCAAACTATCTGCAACACCTTGTAACAGTTGCAGAAGCTCAAACCTTCGTAGGCATGTTGACCCCCTGAATGGCAAGTTTTGACAAAGGCATCATCACCAACACACACCTGCGTCTCGCTTCATGACAAAGTTTTGTCTGCAAAGAACAAAGGGTGGCACAGTGGCGCAGGGGTAGAGTTGTTGCCTACAGCGCCAGAGACCCCGGGTTCGATCCTGACCACGGTGCTGTCTGTATGTCTGTACTTCATCAGGCTACTCAGAAAAGCTGGTCTGCACTGTCGCCCTCTCACCCAGGTCTACAAAGGACTGATAGAGAGCATCCTCACCACAGGCATCACGGTGTGGTATGGAAACACCACACAGACAGAGAGGAAGGCTCTGCAAAGAGTCATAAAGACTGCAGAGAGGATTATCAGAACGGAACTCCCCTCCATGGACACTATCTACACACAGCGCTGTCAAAAAAGAGCAGAGAGAATCATCAGAGACACACTACATCCAGCTCACTCCCTGCTCAAACACAAAAACTGCACATACAACCTCAAGCACAGACGAGCGGACAGCATCGCCACAAACAGAACACGCTTTTTTAAGAGCTTCCCTGCCACAGTGAGACTCTTGGCCAAAACAAAATGAACTGATGTCCTGACCTACCTCATAGCATATCATATTATATCATATTATATTGTCTCATATGTTTTTATAGATTATGTGTCTTTCTGTGTGTCTTTTTAATTTGACTTGACTTGACTCTCTGAACAACCACACAAGAGTTCCTATGTGTGTAAGCACAAATGGCAAATAAAGTTTTTGACCTTTGACCTTTGACATATGGAGTTTGTATGTTCTCCCCGAGACCTGCATGGGTTTTCTCCGGGGGCTCTGGTTTCCTCCCACAATCAAATGATGTACAGGTTTGAGGGCTAACTGGCTTGGTAAAATTGTTCCTAGTGTGTGTAGGATAGTGTTAGTGTGCGGGGATCGCTGTTCGGTGCCGACTCGATGGGCCGAAGGGCCTGTTTCCGCGCAGTATCTCTAAAGTCTAAACCTATAAACAGAGAAAGTTTATGCAGTCAACAAACAGTATAATAATTGCCTCTGTAATTGTGATCTCCTGTCTCGGTTGTTTTATTTATTGCAACCATGAGATAGTTGACAATCAAGTAGATTGAACTGTTTATCCCAGAAGTCACTCTCCTGATCAGAATGCCAGTTCCCCAACGATTTCAAAGGGAAATTATTGTCTAATTAAAAACTGGATTCTCAAAATATTTTTCATTGAAAAGTTTTCTCTGGTTCTGCTGATTCTGATTGGAATTGCCACAACTGGCTTTGTTCATAGCGTTCACGCTAACACGAGGGGGTTTTTACATTTAAAATATATTGCTCTCTTCATAAAATTAGCCAATGCATGTGAAACTACATTTACATGTAGCATTCTGTAAAAGGCACAGCACAAATAATGCGAGGGTAGACAAGATTGCTGGAGAAACTCAGCGGGTGCGGCAGCATCTATGGAGCGAAGGAAATAGGCAACGTTTCGTCCCGAAACCCTTCGGGTTTCGACCCGAAACGTTGCCTATTTCCTTTGGGTTTCGGCCCGAAACGTTGCCTATTTCCTTCGCTCCATAGATGCTGCCGCACCCGCTGAGTTTCTCCAGCACTTTTGTCTACCTTCGATTTTCCAGCATCTGCAGTTCCTTCTTGGACAAATAATGTGAGGGCTTTGTATTGCACAGGTTCCAGTTCCTCGGTGGCAGGGGAGGCACGGTGGCGCAGTGGTAGAGTTGCTGCCTTACAGCGCCAGAGAACCAGATTCGATTGTGCCTACGGGTGCTGTTTGTAGGGAGTTTGTACGTTCTCCACGTGACCGCGTGCATTTTCCCCGGGTGCTCTGGTTTCCACCCACACTCCAAAGACATAGAGATTTGTAGGTTAATTGGCTTGGGTAGAGATAGCAAATTGTTCCTAGTGTGTAGGATGATGCATGGGTATTGCTGGTCGGCATGGACTCGATGGGCCGAAGATTCTGTTTCCGTGCTGTATCTCTAAATTAAAAAAACAAAATTAAAAAAAAGACACACTGTTTTGTTTCCCCTTTGCAGTGGCTTCTCCCCTCTGTAAAGAGGATTCGGATTGCTCCTTCTAGAAGCTAGGATAATGCCCGATTCACATCTACCCCATTGCGGACATTGGACTGAAATTATGTGCACTGGAATGCTGAACCTATATTCTGCACTCTGTATCTTCCCCTTTGCTGTATCGATTGTACTTGAGTTTGACTTGATTATATTTATGTGTAGTATCATTTGATCTAGAAACGAGGAACTGCAGATGTTGGTTTACAAAAAGGAAGACACAAAGTGCTGGAGTAACTCAATGGGTCAGGCAGCATCAGGCAAACATTGGATAGTGAGCAAAACGTGGCGGAACAGTGGCACAGCAGTAGAGCTGCCGCCTTACAGCACCAGAGACCCGGGTTCGATCCTGGCTACGGGTGCTGTCTGTACGGAGTTTGTATATTCTCCCTGTGACAACGCAGGTTTTCTCAGGGTGCTCTGGTTTCCTCCCACACTCCAAAGACACACAGATTTGTAGGTTGTGTCGGATAGAACTGGAGATGCTGGTTTAAATCAAAGGTAGACACAAAATGCTGGAGTAACTCAGCGTGACAGGCAGCATCTCTGGAGAGAAGGAATGGGTGACGTTTCGGGTCGAGACCCTTCTTCAGACGGGACAAAGATAGAATGTAATCGGAGACAGTAAGACTGGTGGGAGAACTGGGAAGGGGGAAGGGATAGAGGGTTTGTAGGTTAATAGGCTTTGGTAAAAAATTATAAATTGTCCCTAGTGTGTGTAGGATAGTGCTTTTGTACGTGAATCGCTGGTCAACGCGGACTGGATTGGCTGAAGGGGCTGTTTCCACGCTGTATCTCCAAGTATAATCGAAAGTCTAAAGCTTTACACTATTCATTGACAGACATGACAATAATAAATCTAAATGCAAATCAAGCTTCGATATGACCCAAAATGTATATTCCTGGACTTTGAATTGTGGCCGCCCGCATTATCCACTCACAGATAGACCCTTTTTTTTGGAAGACCAGCAAGTTTTGGGAAAAGAAAAAGGTAGCTTTCACAGAGTTTATCATCTTTCAACATCAGTTGGTGCATACCTTGATGGATGTGTCTCTGGGAGTAGTCCATGAAGTGTGGAGATGAACCGCAACAAAAAAAGAAGTATTGCAAGCTCAAGGAACTGCAGGTGCTGGAATCTTGAACAAAACACAAAGTGCTGGAGGGACTCGTCTCTGTCCAGATCATCTTGGCAAACATGCATTCAAGAGAGTGTTGAACGAGGGTCCCGCGGCCTAACGCAGCCACCTCGAGGGTAGCATGTGTTGCCTCTGAGGCTCCAGCTGTGCAGGAAGAATCTAACGTGAAGGGCTGCGTTCATCACCAGCCAAACACAGTCTTGGAGCTGGTTTCAAAGTCCTGGGCTGAAGCATTTTGTCAAATGACTTTAGATCACCTCCTTGGGAGAAGATTCAACAATCTCCGTTCCAAAGATAGACACAATAAGCTGGAGTAACTCAGCGGGACAGGCAGCATCACTGGAGAGAAGGAACGGGTGACGTTTCGGGCCGAGACCTGCAAAAGGATTCTGTCACCAATTACTTTTCTCCAGAGATGCTGCATGACTCACTGAGTCACTCCAGCTTTTCATGTCTATCTTCAGTATGGAAACAGACTCTTTGTCCAACCGAGTCCACACTGACTATCGATCACCTGTTCATAATGAAGAAATAAGGAACAGCTGATCTCTTGTTCACCTGTTCACACTAGTTCTCTGCTATTCCACTTTCTCATTCGTTCCTTTCACATTGGGGTGATTTGCACCTGTAATTTACTGTGGGTGGAAACAAGAGCACCCAGATGAAACTCATGCGGTCACAAGGGGAACGTGCAAACTCCACACAGACAGCACCCCTGGTCAGGCTCGAACCCGGTCTCTGGTGCTGCCCTATAATAGAGAAAATATTCAATGTAGAAAATGTTTAATATCTGTCCAAAACTTGCCCTCATACAGTGAAGTTGTGCAGTGCATATCGATTTAATAATAAAATACCAATAAAGAAGGAATGGAAGATGAACACAAAAATCTGGAGAACTCAGCGGGTCATAAAGCATCTCTGGAGAAAAGGAATAGGTGATGCTTTGGGTTGAGACCCTTCTTCAGACTTAGAGTCAGGGGAAAGGGAAGCAAGAGATATAGATGGTATATAGGACAAATGAATGAAAGATATGCAAAAACAATGACGATGAAGGAAACGTGGAGCACACAATGGTCTATTGTTGGCTGTGGGGTGGAAGGTAATGAGTTATGCTGGCAGTGAAACTCAAAAGGACGACAGTGAAGCTAGTACGACGACTAGGGTGGGGGAGGGACAGAGAGACAGAGAGAGAGAGAGAGGGGATGCAAGGGTTACTTGAAGTTGGAGGAATCAATATTCATACTGCTGGGTTGTAAGCCTCCCAAGCTTACAGGAGGGGATAGTCAGATGGCGTGACTATACTGGAGGGTAACCTGACTGTGTGGCCCTGACATGCAGTGTTGTTATGGAGAGGCAGAAATTCAACTGGGGCTATCACTCCGTACTTGGGCCTGGTAAAGTGAGAGGTCAAGCCTATGAAGGGATTGTTTAAAGTAGATTTCCTTGGGTTCACTCATGTGACTCCCCTCAGCCGAATTTCTAACTCCTAATCTTCAGATAAGCGTGATTATCCCAGGAAGGCTGTTGTAGAGGCTTTGTAATGGCTACAAGGAACCTTTGATGCCCTGCTTTGTGGTGGTGCTGTGCTGGGGGTTTTTTTTCAACGCTTTGGATAAGTTTTTTGGTCATGTTACCGCAACTGTTTTGCTCTCCCTGGCAAGAACCCTGCTGTTATCTTGCTCTTTATTCTCTCCCTCTCCCTCTCCCTCTCCCTCTCCCTCTCCCTCTCCCTCTCCCTCTCCCTCCCTCTCTCCCTCTCCCCCTCTCCCTCCCTCTCCCTCTCTCTCACTCCCTCCCTCTCTCTCCCTCTCTCTCTCTCTCTCTCTCTCTCTCTCTCTCTCTCTCTCTCTCCCTCTCTCTCTCTCCCTCTCCCTCTCTCTCTCCCTCTCTCTCTCTCCCCTCTCCCCCTCTCTCCCTCCCCCCTCTCTCCCTCCCCCTCCCCCTCCCTCCCCTCTCTCCTCCTCTCTCCCCCTATCTCCGTCTCTCTCCCTTGCTCCCCCTCTCTCTGCCTCTCTCTCCCTCTCTGTCCCTCTCTGTCCCTCTCTTTCCCTCCCTCTCTCCCTCTCTCTGTTCTCCCTCCGCACTGAAGGAAGAATGGAATATCACCTTCCTGTAAGAAGGATGTGCCACTGTGTGAGGGAAGCACTCCTTCCATTGATCTGATCTATCTTGATTTTTCGGAGCACTAAACCAACTCCTTCACTGGGTCCACTGGGAACTGTGAGAGGTGATATTCCGTTAAATAAAAATCATCTTCTCCCAAGATGTGAGGTTGGAGAAAATCTGAAGTGCAGGGGAATGTGAAGAAAATGGATCGCTGTAATTGCTGTGAAAGTACAATAAACAAAGGGATTTGATGATGATTAAAGCAGAGAGCGCTGGGGCCCGGCACAGATTAAGGGCTGCGGGTTAAGAAAGGACTGTGTAACATTGTGTCTGAGACATGTAGTATAAATTAGAGCATGGGACAGAAGTATTCGGGAGGTCAGTGGGACCATTCCCTGCGAAAAGAGACGGGCATAATATCGATGCTGTTCCTGAACAGATCCTTTTTCAAACACGAGAGCGTGGTGTGTAGATCAGAGGGGGTTTCGAGCCTGTGTGTGTGTGATGTGTTCTCTGGCTGTAACCCCGAACGCTCTCTCAGCAGCCTGGGCCCGCTTTGAAGTCGCCAGTCATGTAAATCAACCCAGTTTAGGGAGACGCAGCAAAACCTCAGGATAAGGCCTGAAGCACGCACCAGTCCGACCATTGGCCACCGATATCGTCAGAAAACCCACATAAACTAAGACTATGCCATGGGACTCCGTCTCGTAGGGCATTCTCTTTGCTGAACACTAGTTGTAAAATGTGTTAAGGGCTGCGTCTAAAAACAGCAGAGAGAAGAGCTTCAGATGAATATGTCTGCACCCCACAGTGTAACATCAGGGCCTGCCATTAAATATGCAAGCATTACATTTGAAACAAACACGGATTGACAGATGTCTCTTCCTAGTGAAGCACAGTTTTACAGCGTGAGTTTAGTTTAGTTTTGTTTATTGTCACGTGTACCGAGGTATAGTGAAAAGCTTTAGTTGCATGTTATACAGTCAATACACAATTATATACAAAGACAATACACGATTACCATCGAATATAGTGTTTACACTGTATAGATACATGATAAGGGAATAATGTTTAATGCAAAGTAAAGCTAGCAAAGTCTGATCAAGGATAATCAGAGGGTCATCAATGAGGCAGGGTTCATGCTGAGAACGTTATCAGGTACCCAGAAGGTCCGATAAAAAAAGCAGCTTAATATTTCAGGTAAGACTGAGTTCTGGCAAAGGGAGATCTACCTCAAATGTTCATCACCCTTAGGAATGAAGCAGTCAGATTATGTTCCTTGTATTCAAAGAGCTGTAGGTAAGGTTTCAGTGATGACATTAATTGGGAACATTAGGAACATTAGGAATATTAGGAACATTAGGAACATTAGGCCATTCAGCTCCTTGAGTGTCGGAAGGAACTGCAGATGTCGGTTTACACCGAAGGTAGACACAAAATTTCGGAGTAACTCAGCGGGTCAGGCAGCATCTCTAGAGAAAAGGAATAAGTGACTTTTTGGGTCAGGTCCGAAGAAGGGTCTTGACCCGAAACGTCACCAATTATTTTTCTCCAGAGATGCTGCCTGTCCCGCTGAGTTAAGCCCCACTTATGTGTCCTTGGCACGCTAATTACGCGACCTCATGGTCGCGTTGAGGCGCGACGGTCCCCCGAAGGTCGCGCGCGACTTCATTCACCCGCACAGCCGTCTGGAGCACGTGACGTTATTTGAAGATGGACACAAAATGCAGGGGTAACTCAGCGGGACCGGCAGCATCTCTGGAGAGAAGGAATGGATGATGTTTCATGTCGAGACTCTTCTTCAGTCTGAAAGAAGTATCTATCTTTATTCCACCTCAACACCATTGAACTACTTTTGCTCCGCATCTTTTGATATCCTTACCTGACAAATAAAATCTATCGAGCTTGGTATTGAAAGCTTCAAATTGTCCCTTCACACTAGGGGATAAGAGTTATAGATCTCGTGTCCATCCTGTGGAAGGACTGGCAAAAGAATCGCTTGGAAATCAGGCAAATATGGAAGCAACGTTAGTGAGGATCTCACTCTGTCTGAAGAAGGGTCTTGACCCGAAAATTCACCTATTCCTTTTCTCCAGAGCTGCTGCCTGACCTGCCGAGTTATTACAGCTTTTTGTGTCTATTTTCGGACCTGTCTTTATTTTTCTTTTGATTTAATATCGAGATGTACTGCCCATCTTCACTGTACAAGGACTAGTTTCGGATTGATATGGAACATTTTCTACATTGATCATTATCGGGCGGGATGGTGACGCAGCTGGTAGAGCTGCTGTCTCGCTCTGCCAGAAACCTGGGTTCAATCCTGACCTCGGCTGCTGGTGCAGTCTGTGTGCAGTTTGCACGTTCTCCCCTTGACCGCGTGGGTTTCCTCCAGGTGCGCTGGTTTCCTCCCACAAAGATGATCGGGTTTTTTAGATTAATTGTAGTTATAAACGGCTGCCAGTGTGTCAGGAATGGATGAGGAAATGAAATAATAGAGAACATACAGATGCAGAATTTCACGCAGCAGCACAGAGTCCAATGGTCACCGCAAACTTAACGCATTCAAAATACTGTAATCATTTCTGTTGTATAAAACTCTGCATCAAGAGTGCAAACTGGGATAGTGCTGCAAACATTTGTCCCTTTGTCCCCAAGTAGTCTCTTTAAGCGGTGACGTGAATCACATTAAAGGGGAGAGAAAACATTTTTAGAAAAGATAATTTATAAATTTTGAGACGAAAAATATTCATGGTTTCATTTCGGAAAACGTGGGTTGCTTCTGGTGGTAGAAACAATGACTGACTGTGAGGGTGAATTTTTTCCCTTCTTGTAGCCGGGAGAAGCAACGCTTTCAAAAGCGTCGGCCCTCATTTGAATGATCCTTGATTATATATGCAGAGTGTGTGAGCACTGTCTGGCTTTATATAATAACGGGCAAAGTTTGTGAGCAATTAGAGGCCAGAGTTAGGCTACACCCTTTGGCCGAGCCTTTCTGTGGCTCAGACAGGGCCTGGTTCAGAGACACTGCACTGTGCTGTTGCCAGGAGCAATATGCCTGGTCCTGTGCTATGCTGTGAAAAAGCAGGGCCTGTCAAACTGTCTGACTTCAGCCATAGCTGTGTCCCCACACAGCTGGGCTCACCACACCTCAGCCCTTGTTCAGAGCCTGGGAATGGCAAAGCCAGTGAGGTTCAAGGGCAGGCTTGACAATCATTAGTGAGAAGGGGCCCCCCCCGCTCCCACTCTCTCTCTCTTTTCTCTATTGACACATTCATGGATGTCTTCAGAGCGGCCCACACTGATCCCTCTGAATTGATACCTCATCACACCTCATGCACGCATGCATAAGCATGGTGATTCAACACAGTGTTCTGAACAATGTCTCCCTGTGGCTATTCAGCGGCAAGGCCCTGCTCAGCTCCGAGTGTCTCCTCTGGTCTCGACAGACACTTCTCACTCTCTCTGTGTGACTGAGTATGCTGGCCACAGTGCAATGATTCTGGCCTGTATCTGCAGCACATCAATGCATGCTCCCCTTCCCTTTGCCACCTTTGCAAATGCAGACAGTGTGAAGATCCTTAAATAGATCCAAAATTGAACATTCTTCTTAACATTATAAGGCTTATTTAATGATTTCATTTCGGCTAGCAGTGGGCAGGACCTGATCACAAATGACATTACAGACAGCGATAAGGCAACATCATCTTATATCACCATGGGCAGGTCCTGACAAACCGACAACACAAACTCGACACCAAAAGGGAATAAAGTTACATTTTAAAATGTCATGGATGTTGGAAAACTGGGAAAATCCCTAGGTAAATGAAAGAAAGATACAGTTTGAAAATCTACACCGAAAAGTGTATTATAATGGAAATACTTTGCATAGTGGCTCAGCGGTAGAGTTGAGCCTTACAGCGCCAGAGATACGGGTTCGATCCTGACTACAGGTGCAGCCTGTGCGGAGTTTGTACCTTCTCCCTGTGAGTGTTTTCTCCGGGTGCTCCGGTTTTCTCCCACAGTCCAAAGACATATGGGTTTGTAGGTTAATTGATTTCTGGAAATTGTCCCTTGTGTGTAGGATAGTGCTAGTGTGCAAAGTGATCGTTGGTCTGTGTGGACTTGTTGCGCCGAAGGGCCTGCTTCCACGTTACATCTCTAAAGTCTAAAATCTAAAGTAATATATCACGGCACGCAATAAATGATTAAAGTTATCGGAAACGGTCAAGTGAGGGATATTACTGGGTTTTTAATGCACCCTCGCATATCTAGAAATTAGATGGCCATTGCAACTGCTGTAACTGTGCCAGCTCATTTAACTACTGTTCACGGTACTTTTTGTTGAACAGCCTAACTAGAAAGACCTTGTGGACGGGCAGTATATCAAAAAAGAAAAAATAGGGGGAAAAAATGGAAGATTTTAATGCCATCCGTTGATGTGGAATTAAGCTGACGCCTAAAATGTAATTCTGCACAATTAGAACAATCTGAAAAACAGTGTTGTTTACCCGTGGAAACATTTATGCAATCCAGGTATATACCTGGGGGATATCATACCTGTGATACAACCTTGGTGATTTGGCAACAGGATGTGTGGTTCAAATTTAAAACAAAGCTTTTGTTTTCTCATCTTTTTTAATTTAGTTGAGTTTAGAGATACAACATGGAAACAGGCCATTTGGCCCACTGAGTCCATACCGCTCATCAATCACCCACTCACAATAGTTCCATGTTATCCCACTTTCTCATCCACTCCCTACATACTAGGGGCAATTTACAGAGGCATATTACCTACAAATCTGTACGTCTTTGGGATGTGAGAGGGAACTGGTTTAGTTTAGAGATACAGCACGGAAACAGGCCCTTCGGCCCACCGGGTCCGCGCTGACCGGCGATCCCCGCACATTAACACTATCCTACACCCACGAGGGACAATTTTTATATTTACCAAGCCAATTAACCTACAAACCTGTACGTCTTTGGAATGTGGGAGGAAACCGAAGATCTCGTACAAAACCCACGCAGGTCACGGGGAGAACGTACTAACTCTGTATGGACAGCACCCATAATCGGGATCGAACCCGGGTCTCCGGCGCTGCAATCACTGTAAGGCAGCAACTCTACCGCTGCGCCACCGTAACTGCCCAAAGGAAACCCAAGTGATTACAGAGAGAATATGCAAACTCCACACAGACAGGATTGAACCCGGGTGTCTGGTGCTTTGAGGTAGCTGCTCTACCAGCTGCGCCACTGTGCTAACCTATCGGCTGACATGCATTTACAATGTTTAGGTTAATACAATGTAATGTGCATTGGTTATTCTGAAGAGTTTATTAAATTATTAAATCTCTTGTCACACTAGGCGATCGTCACAACTGTTGTGAGTTTCTGGGTTAATGTTTTAATCATTGAAAGATTCTGGCAGACAGTCAGTGGAGGATAACTGGAGGTTGAAAGAACATCAAAGTATGTAAAGAAAAATGTCTGAGCAGGGTGAAGGACCTATATGGGCCTCTTAAATTATTATTAAACATATTAAAGAAAGTATGCGTGCAGGTACATAATATGCATCTGTTTAAAATGCCCTCACATTGCAGTTCAATTTAAGCCCCTTTGCCTTCCTTGGAGGGGAAAGACTTGCATGTTTATGTTTTCTGTCACACTCTCTCAATGTATTTAACTTCCTGTGAAATACTACTGATATGTAGTTGGAAGGAACTGCAGCTGCGGTTTATACCGAAGATAGACACAACATGCTGGAGTAACTCAGCGGGCCTAAAGAAAAAGAATAGGTGAAGCTTCGGGTCGAGACCCTTCATATAGCAACTGTTGGACTGCAGGAAATATTACCGTCAATTTACACACAGAGCTGGACATTTTCTCGTGTGGAACATAACGTGCCTGAGTAACTCTGCAGGCCAGGCAACATCTGTGGAGGACATGGATAGACGATGTTTTAGGTCATGAGCCTTCATGAACTTTGCTCCAGAGATGCTGCCTGAGTTGCTGAGTTACTCCAGCACTTTGTGTTCTACACAAGATTCCAGCGTCTGCAGATCCTTGCGTCTCCTCTGGACTTTTTTTCTCTGGATAACCTAAAGATCAATTCAAACATAAGGAAGGTAAGACATTTTAAAGACCTGAAGGATCTCAAATAACGCTGGTTGGCTAGGATCAGAGAAAGAAATATCTTGACATTTATTTTTCCAAATTTGCTTCCCTTTTCAACAGATTTATTGCCTATTGGGTCGTTGTATGTCTATTCTGTGCTAAAGTTGCCCACATTTGAGGGACAGGCTTGATAGACCAAAGGATGATCAGCAGTTTAAAATTATTTGTCAATTGTGTTGATCAGAAGTAATCAATTTTAAAAGATAAAAGGACGCAAAGTGCTGGGGTAACTCAATAGATCAAGCAGCATCTCTGGAGAACATGGATAGGTGATGTTTCCTGTCAGGACATGAAATGTCACCTATCCATGTTCTCCAGAGATGCTGCCTGACCTGCTGAGTTACTCCAACACTTGTGTCTTTGTGTGTATTAAAGTTCCTCACTTCTGCAATTTAAAAACATAATATTTCTCTTAAATAAACTCAGGGATATATTTGCCGATTGGCAAAAGTTTGATATTTTGCTAGAATTCTTCAGTTCTTATTCTTCTGATTATCCACCATAATTTCAGCAGTGGCAGTTCAGTGGTGCAGTTGGTGGAGCTGCTGCCTCATAGCACCAGAGACCCGGGTTCGATCCAGACTGCGGATCCAGAATTTGTACGTTCTCCCCGTGACTGCGTGGATTTTACCTGGGTGCTCTGCTTACCTGCCACACTCCAAAGACATACAGGTTTGTAGGTTAATTGGCTTTGGTAAAAATTGTAGACTGTCCTTAGTGTGTCGGATGGTACGGGTGTACGGAAATCACTGTTCGGCGTGGTCTCGGTGGGCCGAAGAGCTTGTTTCCACGCGTTGTTTACTAAACTATACTGAACTAAACTAGCGCGAACAGGGGATCGATGGTCAACGTGGACCTGGTGGGTCAAAAGGCCTGTTTCCATGCTGTAAATTAAGTACTATTCTTCCAGAAAGTAAACTAAAACACCAGGAAATACTGGTGTCTCCTTTCAATGTTTGTGCAGGGTGTACTCAACCCTTTCACCAGTGACATTGATAAGCGGTGAAGCCACTGCCACTTTGGAAAAGCAGCAAACATAGAAACATAGGCAATAGGTGCAGGAGTAGGCCAATCAAGCCAGCACCGCCATTCAATATGTTCATGGCTGATCAACCAGAATCAGTATCCAGTTCTTGCTTTCTCCCCATTTCCCTTGATTTATTAATGTTTTATTATTAATGTTTAATGTTTTATGTGTCATTCCTAACTGCCATTGTATGTCATGTTATCACTTGCGGGCGGGGCACCAAGGCAAATTCCTTGTATGTGAATACTTGGCCAATAAACTTATTCATTCATTCCGTTAGCTTTAAGAACTATATCCAACTCTCTCTTGAATACATCCAATGAATTGGCCTACACTGTCTTCTGTGGCAGAGAATTCCACAGATTCACAACTCTCTGGGTGAAAACATTTTTCCTCATCTCAGTCCTAAATGGCCTACCCCTTTTCTTAAACTGTGACCCTGGTTCTGGACTCCCCCAACATGGGGAACATTTTTCCTGCATCTAGCTTGTCCAATCCCTTAAGAATTTTACGATTCCATAAGATCCCCTCTCATCTTTCTAAATCCCAGTGAATATAAGCCCAGTCGATCCATTCTTTCATCATCTGTCAGTCCCGCCATCCCAGGAATTAACATGGTGAACCTACTCCGCACTCTCTCAATAGCAAAGCAAAGGGCAACTAGTAGGTCCAGCATGTCAGTAGATGGAGAAAGAAAACAAGGAGATTAAATATGGGATATTAGCCATTCAGCCCCTCAAACCTGCTTTCCCATTCAAATAGACCAGATCTGAGTTGAACCAAAATTCCACCTCCGCCCCATGTGTTGGGAAATGTTAAAATGAACGAAAACGACACAATCTCAGTCTTGAGAGCTCCAAAGCCCCAATTGCCTCACGATCCATAGTCTTTTGCTGAAGAACAGTTGCTTTTATTGTTCAGAAAGTTGTTCCTTGGCTTCTCTTCTGAATTGCCATCCAATTCTGTGTCATGTTTAATATTTCTCCACCAGAGGAACACGTTCCGTGTATCCAACATTAAGGACCAGGTGGGCAATTTGCTAGAGTCCATAATGGCCATAATGAAGTCACCTGTTGCCCACCCTGTTTTGTTCTGGCCTTTTCTATCTTTCAGTCTGAAGAAGGGTTCCGACCCGAAACGTTACATATTCCTTTACTCCAGAGATGCTGCCGAACCCGCTGAGTTACTCCAGCATTTTGTATCTTTCTTCGGAATAAACCAGCATCTGCAGTTCGTTCCTACACATAGAATATGTGGATCATGTGAGATGAAGTGGGTTCGGAGGAGGCTTGTGAGAAGCATAAATTAATTAGCCCATAAAGTGTCTGTTGTTCCCTGGGTGTAGATTAATGTAACCCAGTCTCTTCATTTAAATCTTTCAAGCTTTTCAAATCAATCATATATTGTGCAAGTTAAAGGAAAGCAATGATGGAGATATATAGTTACATCCATACCATAGTGAATGCACTACCTCAGGGTGGAGGAGCCTCCTGATGTTTAACATTCAGTCATTGTTGATTGACGCGATCTTGTGTAATTTAGTCAATTTGTTAACAAGTGTTCACCAGACTGATTCCTGGGATGTCAGGACTTTCATATGAAGAAAGACTGGATAGACTCGGCTTGTACTCGCTAGAATTTAGAAGATTGAGGGGGGATCTTATAGAAACTTACAAAATTCTTAAGGGGTTGGACAGGCTAGATGCAGGAAGATTGTTCCCGATGTTGGGGAAGTCCAGAACAAGGGGTCACAGTTTAAGGATAAGGGGGAAATCGTTTAGGACCGAGATGAGAAAAACATTTTTCACACAGAGAGTAGTGAATCTGGAATTCTCTGCCACAGAAGTTAGTTGAGGCCAGTTCATTGGCTATATTTAAGAGGGAGTTAGATGTGGCCCTTGTGGCTAAAGGGATCAGGGGGTATGGAGAGAAGGCAGGTACAGGATACTGAGTTGGATGATCAGCCATGATCATATTGAATGGCAGTGCAGGCTCGAAGGGCCGAATGGTCTACTCCTGCACCTATTTTCTATGTTTCTATGTTTCTATGTTTCTAAGTGAGGAAAGACTTGTTAAAAACAGTTCCGTGAAGACTGCGCCCCCTAATTAAGGAAGACACAGAGTTCTGGAGTAGCTCAGCAGGTCGGGCAGCATCTCAGGAGAACATGAATAGATGACGATTTGGGTCAGGATCCTTTTTCAGCCCTGAAACATCACCTATCCATGTCCTCCTAAGATGCTGTCTGAGCCGCTGAGTTAGTCCAGCATTCTGTGCCTTCGTTCGGATACCGGCATCTGCAGTTCCTTATTTCTACATTTAAGAGGTTTCTGCCTCTAATTAATCTATATATAATGAGCCTGGCGTTGGTATTTGAATGCGTAAAATTGACCTGAACATGATGACTAGCTCCTTGCAAAGGAGATGCAAGTATGAAATTTTCCTGAATTATACATTGCTTTAAATAGATGAACAGATTATTTGGGAAAAAAATTCTTTCATAATCTTGTACAAGGTACCTGAGGTACATTTACCATCTATATATTTAATTTAAAAATCTCTTTGCAATCCCACGCTGCCTATAAATATGATGGTCTGTTGCCGTGACTACTTCATGTTCAAATTATAGAGAGGTTCTGCTGTGCAACGTTAAATATCTATCTGACTAATACACCTTAAGCGTATTAGCTCACAAAGGTTAAATAAAGGGTACAGATTTGGTTTCAGTCATTTATCCACCCATACCTATCCAAGTATGTTACATATGCAGTGCCCTTGTGGGAATGCCAAGTTCCAGTCTCTTAATACGGGACCAAGCTTTTATCCTTCAATTTTTATAACAGTTGTTGTGCAGACGGATGCTCAGTAAATGAGGTGGATGGATTTGTGCAAACAGTTTGTGGGGAGGGGTGGGAAGTGGTTGGGAGAGTGTGATTGTATCTCATTTGAAGTCCAACTGCTGGAAATCAGAAATGGGATAAAAGACACATATTGGCATTAGCAGCATAGCTTGCATCGAGCTGGAATTGAACTCGACAATTGACAAAAACGCATTGTTGCAGAGAGGGACCAAGGGCAAGCTGATGGAAAGCCAAAAATGTCCTTGCATTCTAAGGAGATAAACTTAACCTGAAATTTATTCTGATTATTAATCACTTCTCCCACCTTTCCAACCAATCACCATCACCATCTCATTATTTATGGTTTCAATAGACAATAGACAATAGACAATAGGTGCAGGAGTAGGCCATTCGACCCTTCGAGCCAGCACCATCATTCAATGTGATCATGGCTGATCATCCACAATCAGTACCCCGTTTCAGGCATTTTGCGGATGGGGAACACAGGGATAAAAGTAAAATGACCTGTCTGAGTAAAAGACTATGTTAGAGCAAGCATCGTTAACTGTTCCAATTTAATTGACTGTTAATAATTATGTTCCACTTTTCATACACACAAAGTGCTGGAGTAACTCAGAGGGTCAGGCAGCATCTGCGGAGAAAAAGATTGGGTGACGTTTTGGGTTGGAATCCTTCTTCCAGCTGGCAGGAATCACAGAAGGGGAGCAGTGAGAGAGGGTGTTGGAGAACTGTCAGAGAGAGGAGGAGAACTTCTTCACAGTAGGTATACCTTGAGGAGATTTAGCAGTGGAGGAGACAGAATGTGGAAACAAAGAACTGCAGATGCTGGTTTATACCAAAGATAGACACAAAGTGTCTGAAGAAAGGTCCCGATCTGAAACCATCGCCCATCCTTGTACTCCAGATGTGCTGCCTGACCCACCCGCTGAGTTACTCCAGCACTTTATGTCTATCTTTGCTTTAAACCAGCATCTGCAGTTCTTGGATAGACACAAATTGCTGAAGTAACTCAGCGGGAAAGGCAGAATCTCCGGATAGGAGGAATAGGTGACGTTTCGGGTCGAGACCCTTCGTCAGACTGAGAGTCAGGGGAGACGGAAATGTGAGCCGAAACGTCATCCATTCCTTCTCTCTAGATATGCTGCCTGTCCTGCTGAGTTACTCCAGCAATTTGTGTCTATCTTTGGTGTAAACCAGCATCTGCAGTTCCTTCCTACACATTTTGTCTACAGTTCTTTGTTTCTACACAATATTTCACGTCACTTGGAGAAGGACTGACTTTATGGTCAAGCAGCTTCCGTAATGTAATGGTGGTTTTCACTTTTGAGAATGCCTCCAAGCAGATTACATGTAGCTTCATCCAAATGAGATTGACCTGTGGCGATATGGTCTCATGTCTTTTCCAGGGACAAATTTTGCCTCTTATATGTGAGTGAGGAGTAGATTTCTCAAGCAATTCTTTTCACATTCTGCACGCAGATATTTAAAGAATAATCCTGTAATGAGTGATGGAGGATTTCTCAAGAAGAACTGCTTCCAGACACAAGCAACTGTTGATGCTGGTTTACCAAAAAAGACACAGAGTGCTGGAGTAATTCGGCAGGTCAGGCAGCATCTCTGGAGAACCTGGTTAGGCAAAGTTTCAGGGAACCTTTTGCGGCTGTTAGTGGCTAATGGAATTGTTTCCTTTAATTTGTCACCTTTACAAATGGCAGTTGCTTTCCTAATGCAAAACTTTCTACTTTCTATAGCAACTGCGTGTGAAAGGCAATTGAAAAACTATTTAGAATAGATACATCTATTTAGCAAACAAAGGCATCCATGAAACCCTGGCTGTGATAGATACAGCATGGAAACAGGCCCTTTGGCCCATCGAGTCTATGGTAACCATCGATCACCCGTTTACACTAGTTCCCAGTCTCTCATCGACTCCCTCCAACTGGCAGCAATTTACAGAAGGCCTATTAACGTACAATCCCGCGCATCTTTGTGATGTGGGAGGTATCCTTTGCGATTCGTAGGGATAAAGTGCAAACTCCACACGGACAGCACCTGAGATCAGAATCAAACCCGGGTCTCTGGCGCTGTGAGACAGCAACTCTACCAGAAATGTTGTTTCTCTACCTTTAGTCATATTGCTGAATTAATCTGTCAGGAACAAATTTGTATTGATGCCACTTGGTGCAAAGCAATTAAAAAGGGGAATCACAGCAGTTCCAAAATTGCTGAATTTTCTGATTAAGCTAATTTCATCATCTAGTCAGCATTGAACCCAGGTCTCTGATGCTGTAAGGTAGCAACACCACTGCTGCGCCACCGTGCCACCCTGTGTTTCTGAGTTTCCCACATTACAACAATCACTACTGCTTTAAAGTGCTTCATTATCCATAAAACATCGAGAGACTCTGCAATCCCCGGTTCGATCCCGACCACGGGTGCTGTCTGTACGGAGTTTCTACGTTCACCCCGAGTTTTCTCCGAGATCTTCGGTTTCCTCCCACACTCCAAAGACGTACAGGTTTATAGGTTAATTGTCTTGGTATAAATGTAAAATTGTCCCCAGAGTGTATAGGGTAGCGTTAATGTGCGGGGACATGGTGGGCATAAGTGCTTGTTTCCGCACTGTATCTCTGAACTAAACTAAACTATACAAATGGAAGTTATCCTCTACTCAATTTTCTTTCTGCATGATAGCTACTGAACCAATGCGATACTAGTAGCTATTGTCACTCTGCTCTTGACTAATATGGTTGGTATTAGCTCTAACTCAGGAGGATGCTGGAATTATGCAGCATATCAACCAACATCTGAAAGAGAGAAAATGAAGTCATATTTTGAATGGGACACTTAATCAGAATTCAGATTGAATGTATATTTCTCTCACTCTCTTTCTGTTGTGACCAATTATATTTGCACTTGGAGAATTTATTCCCATCCCTCTGTGACATTTAAAATTACCCGGGTCTGCGATTAGAAGTATGAATTTATAAGAGTGAGAGCCCTCTGGTATATGTGAATAATTCTGTGAAGATGGTGGGTCAGCCTAACAAAACAGTGGATGAAGCATGCGTTTAAGAAGGAAGTGCAGATGCTGGAAAATCGAAGGTACACAAAAATGCTGGAGAAACTCAGCGGGTGCAGCAGCATCTATGGAGCGAAGAAAATAGGCAACGTTTCGTCCCGAAACGTTGCCTATTTCCTTCGCTCCATAGATGCTGCTGCACCCGATGAAGCATGTGTTACAAATACTGTAGATAAGTGGAGTAGAAATGCCAGGAACACGTGTCAAACCTACGTCATTGGCAAGATGACTCGAGGCAACACGGGATAATTGTTAAGAAATGGCTGTGAAGGTTTTGTTGAAGACACAGAAGACATTCATGAGAAGGGTTTAGAGATACAGCGCAGAAACAGATCCTATCGACCCACCGGGTCCGCGCCGTCCAGCGATCCCCGTACAGTAACACTATCCTATGCGCACCAGGGACGATTTTTAGATTTACCAATCCAACATACCTGTCGGTCTTTGGAGAGTGGGAGGAAACCGATGATCTCGGAGAAAACCCACGCAGGTCACGGGGAGAACGTACAAACTTCGTACAGACAGCACCCTTAGTCGGGATCGAACCCGGGCCTCTGGCGCTGCATTCGCTGTAAGGCAGCAAATCTACCGCTGCGCCACCGTGCCGTCAAGGAACGAGGGAGCATGGTAACGTTGACGAGCAGGAAATGCTAGGGTCATCGGTAAAACGTTTAAAAATGTAAAATGAGAGGTTAAGATTTGCAATGCAATGTGCGGCATAGAGATAATTGCAGTGTCTGCAGCAGCACCTGTCAACAACGTTTATTGATAGAGGATAGATATAAAAAACTGGAGTAACTCAGCGGGTCAGGCAGCATATCTGGAGGAAAGGAGTAGATGATGTTTTGGGTCAAGACTGACCCGACTGAGAGTCAGGGGAGAGGGGACCGAGAGATATGTAAAGGTAAATAGAACAAATTACTGAGAGATATGCAAAAAGACAGATCAAAGCCAGCAGCGATGATGAAGGAAAGGTGTAGTCCACAATGGTCCATTGTTGGCTATGGGGAAGGTGATAATGAGTTATACAAACAGTGAAACTCAGTAGGACGACAGTAAAACTAGTACAACAACTAGGGATGGAGAGGGGGAGAGAGAGAGGGGGGATGCAAGGGTTACTAGAAGTTAGAGAAATCACTTCTCTTACCGCTGGGTTGAAAGCTGCCCAAGCGATATTTGAGGTGCTGTTCCTCCAGTTTGCGTATGGCCTCACTCTGTCAGTGGAGGAGGCCTTGGATAGAAAGGTCAGTATGGGAATGGGAAGGGAAATTAAAGTGTGTGACAACCAGGAGATCTGATGAAGATTTGAGCTGCATTCTAAATTACAGTCCATATTTGTTTGAGAGAGTCAGACAAAGTTTAAGATCTGGGTCAAAATTTGAGATTTTGGAACACTGTAATATCCGAGGAGGTTATCGGAGTAAAGAGGGATGAAACCACAAAGGAATATCTAATCCCATGCTTCCCATTTGATTTCAGCTTTGTGGCACAGTTGCTTGGTTAGTCTATTGATCGACATCCATCAACTCATTTTATACATGCTTTTTGTGTCTGATCATCTTTATGTGATATTTGAAATCAGCCACTAATTCTGAGCGGAGGCCTGATCAGCCAAAGTGGTGGAGGTGAGGATTTCCTAATCTCGAAGGTTGTTTCTTCTTTTAAAAAGTGAACAGTTCCAAAAACTCCTTTGACAGATTTAAGGCCCAGTTAGGAAGATTTAAATGGGGGAAATTGCAATAAGATGGTGTATGTAGGTGGAATACTCACACTTCCATAGTAACACCCGTAGTCAGGATTGAACTCAGGTCTCTGGCACTGTAGGGCAGCAACTCTACCGCTGCACCACCGTGTCGCCCGTAAGTTGGTCATAGCCTGCACTCTAGAAGCTAGTTCCTAGGTTGCAGTGACTGAATGGTGTCATATATTAGGATAAGTTAGTTTGATTGGCATTTACACCAGGGTGTAATGAAATTCCTTACTTACATGAAGCTCACAGATTAGAAACATAGAAACATAGAAAATAGGTGCAGGAGTAGGCCATTCGGCCCTTCGAGCCTGCACCGCCATTCAATATGATCATGGCTGATCAACCATCTCAGTATCCTGTACCTGCCTTCTCTCCATACCCCCTGATCCCTTTAGCCACAAGGGTCACGTCTAACTCCCTCTTAAATATAGCCAATTAACTGGCCTCAACTACTTTCTGTGGCAGAGAATTCTCTGCCACAGAACAGGATTAAAGGATTAAACAGTATACATACAGTACTGGTAAGTAAAACAATAAATATAATG
Organism: Amblyraja radiata; assembly: GCF_010909765.2. Taxonomy (NCBI): domain Eukaryota; kingdom Metazoa; phylum Chordata; class Chondrichthyes; order Rajiformes; family Rajidae; genus Amblyraja; species Amblyraja radiata. The sequence goes on from NC_045989.1 coordinate 5,049,776, forward strand.
ATGAGTAACTTTAGCTACTTTGTGTGCAGCCGAGGTGAGGTCTGCTGTATGATTTTACCGGGTTATATGCAAAATAAAGCAATGTACTGTATTTAGTTACATGTGACAATAAAGTATAATTGAATCATTGAGTGCAAAACTGCAGAATGGTGTAAATTCGTAGGGAAAAATCTGAGTGGAAAAAAAGATTATAGTACAATAACGGAATAACGGATTAAGGTGAGATGATTATGAATAGGAAGAGGAAGAGGGTGTGAAAGAGAACTTTAGCGCAGTAGTGTGATAGCAGTGGGGAAGAAGCTGTTCTTCAGTCTGGGGATCTGTGGTTTCAAGCTCCTGTGTGTTCTTCCAGAAGGTAGAAGAGAGACAAGGAAATGGCCAGCGTACGAGGCACCCATGACCATACTTCCTGCCTTCCTGATGGACTGGGTGGAAGGAAGTGACACGGTCCAGTTCCTGTACCAGACTGAGCTGCATCCTGTCTGAATAATTTCTGAAGGGCATCTGTAGAAGTTCAAGATAGCCCCTGTGGACATGCCAAATCTTCCAGACACCTAAGAAAAGAAGTCTGAAGAAGGGTGTCGAGTTTTTTTGGTTATTGGGTTATCTCTGCATACTGCAGTTACCTGTTATGCTGCTGTAATAAATTGAAAAAATACAATATTAATGCAAAACTAAAGCCTGTGGTCCCTAGTACAACGAACACAGGAACACTAGTTTAGTCAGTGTTTGTAGTGTTCAAGAGCCTGATGGTTGTTGGGAAGAGGCTGTACCTGAACCTGGAGGTCAGTGTTTCCAGGAGCATAACATTGTACATATGTATACTACTGTTCAGAACTTGTGACATACAATTAGTTTTGCACAAAATTCACTAGAACTTGATATATTTGATCAAACCACCCATATTCCTCTCTCAGTTTATATCTTTGACACTTTTCAGCTTTGAAAATCATTTCTACCCATTCATTGTGCAGTATGAGGTATTGTAACATGCCTTAGGCATTTCAGACATGTGAAAAGTAATTCTGTTGTTGATGGATTCTAACTGCGCAGTGTGCAGTGGCAGAACAACCTACAATACACCAGGGTATCGTTTTACTGTTGTATAATCCCGGATAAGCCAACAATGATTACCTGTAACAAGAAAATATAGAACTCAGAGAGTGTATGTTAATAATAATGACACTGATGACATTGATCAAAGCACTGGGGTACAGAGTACAGAAGTGATCGCTGACATGTTGCTGTTGAGTGAAATAGACACTGTGTTCCTGCTCAACTTTCATTGCCATTTGACAAACGATCTTTAGTAATTTGCTGACACGAGGAACTGCAGATGCTGGATTCCTGAGCAAAGCACAAAGTTCTGGAGTAACTCAGCGGGTCAGGCGGCATCTGTGGAGGGAATGGACAGGCAAGGCTTTGGGTCAGATCAGCCTGTGGGAAGGATCCTGACCAGAAATGTCGCCCATCCATTCCCTCCACAGCACCTTGTGTTTTAGTAGTCTGCTGTTCAGTGACTCATGTACGCCTGGAATATTTTCCATTTCGTTTTCATCCCCGTTCTACGTGTCTCCACATTACTCTCCACTTCTCTCCTGATTGTGCTTGGATACAGATCCATGGTAACAAGCTGTTCTTCCATCCTCCATCCTCCATCAGGTAAGTAGCACAGTGCTACTTGACAAGTGGCCATGATGCCTAAACACCACAAGGTCCTTACTTGATGTTCCCAAAGCAGAACAAATGGATCCACATCTTGTTTGGGGGCACAGAGATCATTTGTAACAAACCTACTCTGGTTGTAATAAGAACTCAGTCCATAAGGTCTTAATCCAATTTTTTTCCGCACCTCCACATAATTTCTAGTTGTATGCCTCTATCTCATGGATAGAGCAGGCACTTTACCCTGGTGGTCATGAATATAATTATTTGTCCTTATGTCAAGAACAATCTTAAAGGCTCTTGAATTCAATCTATCTATTTGAATTGCCCGCAGGACTAACAGATGACCACTCAACACCTCAAACACAATCGGGCTCAAACTTGCTTTCATTTGATGCACCACACAGGCGCTCACTTGTTTTTACCTTACAGTTTGTGATATGGTGATCTTAGTTTAGTGCTAGAGATACTGTGCGGAAACAGGCCCTTCGGCCCACTGAGTCCGTGCCGACCAGTGATCCCTGCACACTAAAGGGCCTGTCCCACTTTCACAACCTAATTCACGACCTCTGCCGAGTTTGCCCTTGACTCATACTCGCAGCATGGTCGTCATGAGGTCGGAGGAGGTCGTAGGAGGCCGTAGGTAGGTCATAATAGGCTGTGATGCTAGTCGTAGGTATTTGTGGCATCAAGTAAGTCGGGGCGTTTTTCTAGCCTGATGAAAAATGTCCATGAGTAAAAAAGGTCGTGAATTAGGTCGTGAAAGTGGGACAGGCCCTTAACACTACCTACACCCACTAGGGACAATTTACAATTAACCTACAAACCTATACGTCTTTGGAGTGTGGGAGGAAACCGAAGATCTCGGAGAAAACCCACACAGGTCACAGGGAGCACAAACAAACTCCAAACCTGAAGTCAATAGACAATAGGTGCAGGAGTAGGCCATTCGGTCCTTCGAGCCAGCACCGCCAGGATCCGAACCCAGGTCTCCATCGCTGTAAGGTAGCAATTTTGCTGCTGTGCCACCGTGACGATCTGCGCATATGGAAATGCATCATAGTGTAACAAAATGTAGCAATGTGTTGATTTACATTGCCGCAATAAACATAAATTAGCTTGGATTGTATGAGAGGGGAAGATTACTTTACATGGAATAACAGTGATGTCTGCTTGCAGTTTGTGAATCTACGCCCTCTAGATCATGCGTTCAGAGTTGATGATCTGAAGATTTGTACCAGGCGGGTGCAAGTGGATTATTCCAAATCTGTCCTCCTCAGCTTTAAAATGAAAGACCGTGGCTGATAGCTCAACACTGCCTGTTGTGTGTCTGAACCAGTTCAAGATTTAGGCTTGTCAGAGGGCTGTGAAAGCACATTCTGTACGGATAACTCGATCCACAGGATTATCCTGTTCTGCACTCTACCTTCTTGCCAACAGTGCTGATTCCATTGTACTTGTCCAACTGTGGTTGCTGATCCCTGCCTCGATGGTGATTTATACACCATGGCTTCAGAACCCAGTTAGCTTGAACTGAAAAATGGATTCAGGTTGTTGAATTTTTCCAACCTCAGCATTTAGATGTGCAGGAAGGAACTGCAGGTGCCGGTTTAAACCGAAGATAGACACAAAAAGCTGGAGTAACTCAGCAGGTCAGACAACGTCTATTGGAGAAAAGGAATAGGTGACGTTTCGGGTCGAGACCCTTCTTCAGACTTCAGACAGTACTGAAGAAGGGTCTTGACCCGAAACGTCACCCATTCCTTTTCTCCGTTGAGTTACTGCAGCTTTTTGTGTCTATCTCAACTTTTAGATGTTTGGCTAACAACCCATGCTGCCATGTACAGAAATGCTGGAGTAACTCAGCGGGTGAGGCAGCATCTATGGAGCAAAGGAATAGGTGACGTTTCGGGTCGAGACCCTTCTTTTGCCATGTATCTTCTGCAGTTGGAAGTTTAATTCACTTGATACAGTATCTTCCTTGGGATTTTCTGGCTATTTTTCTCATAGATTCATCCAGCACAGAAACATGCCCTTCGGCCCAACTCGCCCATACTGACTAAGATGCCTCATCTACACTAGTTCCATTAGCCTACTTTTGCCCTATATCCCTCTAAACCTTTCTCATCCATGTACCTGTCCAAATGTCTTTTAAATAAATTGTATCTCCCTCAACTATGGTTCCATATACCCACCACCCAAATTACTGTTGTCCACTGCACTTGAAACTGTGGGAGGCAGGAATTGTACTGTGGCAATTCTGCATCTTTTGTCCATAAAAAGTCCATTCACATTTTGGCAATTATTTTTTTGAAGTTTCACCTTTTTTTGTTTGAGTTGAGTGATGAATATTTTTTGGGCAATAATGTTCCCGCAATCTTCCCAGTATCTCAGACTGATAAAAGTCATGGCTGACTGCTAGTATTTGAACAAAGATGTATTAATGATCAGGGTGACACTCTCTGTTTCCTTTTGGAAAGCTAGAATATTCCGAGAAACTTGACATGGTTTCCAACTTCAACAAAGCCTTGCATCCCCTCTCTCTCCATCCCTCCCCTTCCCTAGTCGTTGAACTAGTTTCAATGTCATCCTGTTGAATTTCAATGTCTGTAACTCATTTTCACCCAGCCCACAGCTAACAATAGTCTGCTTCCTTCATCATCATTACTTTTTTGCATATCATTTGTTCTCCAGTACATCTCTCTATATCACCGTCTATATCTCTTGTTTGCATTTCCCCTGACTCTCAGTCTGAAGAATGGTCACGACCCAAAACGTTACCTATTCCATTTCTCCAGAGATGCTGTCTCACCCGCTGAGTTACTCCAGCTTTTTGTGCCTGTCTATGGTTCTTCTTCCGGTTCCTTATCTAGCTGCAATTCGGTGGACCATGGAGTTCCCCTTGCTGGGAGATTTTACCGCCATTTTTAGTCTGCCTCTCTTTTGCCTACAAAATTTACTACATCAAACAACCATGGACTAGTTACCTATAACTGTGCTCAATACTTAGGCTGGTAATCGTGCATCTGCTCTAGTGCAAAAGATTTAAGGATTAAATACTTGTTATATATTTAATGTATCCAATTTCAAAACTATGTAGCAGATGTAATTTATTTGATTAATAATATTCACTCAACTATTTTGAACACTGACGTGCTCTTCCCACTCAATAATGCCGCATCTTAACACTTCAATGTGAGAGGCGGAAAAGTATATGTCCCAAAATATGTCAGCTTGGTCATAAAATATGTCAACTGGTCAACTTGAGTTGTATCTTGCAATGTTTGGCTGACCTGACCTTTATTGCTTTGGTTTAACAGGGGTCACGTTAACAGTCTTGGGGGCTTTGAAAGGTGGAGGAGTAAAGGCCATTTGTATCAAAATCCCTCAAATCTTAGCTTAGTTTTGTTTAGAGATACAGCAGAGCGACAGGTCCTTTGCCCCAACGAGTCCATGCCGACCAGCAATCAACCGTACACTACTCCTATCCCACAATTTACAACAGCCAATTAACCTAGAAACCTGCACATCTGTGGAATGTGGGGGAAAACCGGAGCACCCGGTGAAAGCCCACGCTGTCACAGAGAGAAGGGACAAACTCCATCCAGACAGCATCCGCAATCAGGATTGAACGCGGGTCTATGGTGCTGTAAGGCAGCAACTCTACTGCTACATCACGCTACCGATGGTATTCCGTCCTTGGGTCGTAGATGTGAGCGAGGACAAATTTGTGGATGAAAACAGTGACGTTGCAGGTAGTGTTGGCTAGTGGATGTTCCCTGGTGAAACCTGGGTGCAGTTGGTGTTTGGTATCTCCTCTGTTGTTAGATTTCTTTCCACCAGTTTGTATTTTTCCATCTGATGAACAACGAACAAACTTAATTTATTAGTAGGAAGTTTTTTTTCTGATACTTTGTGCCAGTGCTTTCTGAACTTGCTGAAACCACTCTGAATCCTGGTGACTGGGAATCCAGTTTAAGCTTGTCTACTTGGAGTCAGAGTCACAGAGCCACAGAGCCCAACCCGCCCATGCTGACCAAGTTACCAAATCTAAGCTAGTCCCATTTACCCGTGTTTGGCTCAAATCCCTCTCAGCCTTTCCTAAAAATGTTTTTAAAGTATCTGTCTCAATGACTTCCTCACACAGCTCCTTCCATAAGTGTGGGAAGGAACTGCAGATGCTGGTTTTATAGCGAAGATAGACACAAAATGCTGGAGTAACTCTGCAGGTCAGGCAGCATCGCTGGAGAAATGTAATAGGTGATGTTTTGGGTCGGAGCCCTTGAGTCTGAAGAATGGTTATAACCCGAAATGCCACCTATTCCTATTCTCTCTGAGATTCTGCAAGACCCGCAGAGTTACTCCAACATTTTGTGTCTATCTTGTTATATATACCCACCATCCTCTGTGTGCGAATGTTGCCCATCAGGTTCCTATTAAATCTTTCCGCTCTCGCCTTAAGTCTATTCCCTCTAGTTCTTGATTCCCCTACTCCAGCAAAAAAAGACTGTACCCCCCTATCCCCCCCATCATTTTATACACCTGTATAAGATCGCCCATCATCTTCCTGAGTTCCAAGGAATAAAGTCCAAGCCTGCCGAACCTCCCCCTTATGGTTCAGGCCAACATGTCCTAGGAACATCCTCGTCAATCTTTTCTGCGCTCTTTCCAGCTTGATGTTGGATTTGCAGAGAGTTGTGCAGCACTTTGCAAGAGCCTGCAGGAGGGAGGTGCCTGGCCCTCTAAATAATGCTTTGTGCCTTCAGTAAAAGTTGCAATGAGAGTGAACAGTCACACTTGCTATTGAGACCAATGATGCAAAATCTTGCCAGAAAGGAACCTGGATATTATCAGCTAGGCCTCTGAGCTAACTGCTCACTGTAAAAAAACATTGCAAGCCTATGTGAAAATATGCTATTAATAACTCCATATGCTATTAATGATTAGTGTAAACTTTTCCAGAAATTTGCACAAATAATCTGACAGAAAGAACTGCAGATGTTGGTTTAAATCCAAGATAGACACAAAATGCTGGAATAACTCAGCGGGACATGCAGCATCTCTGGAGAGAAGGAATGGGTGACGTTTCGGGTCGAGACCCTTCTTCAGCCGCTTTGACATATGTATTGTCTGTGCAATGTCTGTTATTCTGCAGATAAATATCTCGGCCAATGTTCTTTGGTTCAGAATCACACTTAAACCAAAATGTCTTTATAAAGTAGTCCATGCTTTATTGGGTGGGCTATTTTACTTCAGACTTTAAGGATATAGTGCGGAAACAGGTCCTTCAGCCCAATGAGCCCGTGACGACCAGTGATCTCCATACAGTAGCACTATCCTACACACTAGGGACAATTTAAACTTTTTACCGAAGCCAATTAACCTACAGACCTGGATGTCTTTGGAATGTGGCAGGAAACCAGAGCACCAATAGAAAACCCACGCAGTCAAAGGGAGAACGTGCAAACTCCATACAGACAGCACCCTCAGTCAGGATCAAACCCAAGTCACTGGCGTTGTCAGGCAGCAACTCTACCACTGCACCACTGTGCTGCCCTAAAGTAGTCCCCACTACACTGTACTGTAATGTGAGTAAAGTATACTGATTGTGGAAAAATACTGAGATATCAAGGGCTCAGACTAATGATGCAGAAAAGTACCACACCAGAGACAAACATGAAAGTGTTTTGGTTTGTTCTCGGCATGTGAATGTGTCTGGAATCAGTGGCATTCCTAATCCCTTCTGAGCTAAGGCAGGAGTTATGACAAACAATAGGGTGGATTTGGTGTTTCTTACATGCTACACTGGGTAAGACAGACAGATCTCCATCCCTGAAGGGCATTAGTAAAACAAGTGCGTTTTACAACAGTTTAGTAGTTTTGTGTTACTGAGACCACTGCCTTAAAAAAAAAATTCTAGCTGTATTTCATTATTTGAATCTAAATTCCCGAGCTGCCAAAGTAGAATTGAAACCCATGTCTCTGTTGTTAGAACAATTGTTAAGAACCATGGCTATGAGACCAGTACTTTAACCATTATGTTACATGTCCATATCTCACTTCTGTATCCTTATATTGGAGGGAATTGTTTACCTGTGTACTGCAGAGCTTGGATTTAGCATTTACCAGATTGACCCAAAATGTCACCTATCCATGTTCTCTAGAGATATCCCGCTGAGTTACTCCAGTGCTTTGTGTCTTTTTTTTCGTAAACCAGTATCTACAGTTCCTTGTGTCTATATTTTACCTGATTATTTCCTAGATCTACAGCACCTGTAGCACAGAATCCACAAACAGCTGATTTCCAACAGCATCCAAAGATGGCATGGCACTCTTTGAATAAGAGGGGTCTGTTCTCTTGGTGCATAGTATATTTTAGGTTAGAGGTACAGTGTGGAAACAGGTCCTTGGGGCCACTGAATCCACATTGACCACGATCACCTGTACACTAGTTCTACCCTACATGCTAGGGACAATTTACAGAAGCCAATTAACATACAAACCTGCACGGCTTTGGAAAGTGGGAGGAAGCTGGAGCACCCGGAGAAAACCCACGCGGTTACATGCAGAACGTACAAACTGTGTACTGGCAGCACCCATGGTCAGGATCAAACCTAGGTCTCTGGCGGTAAAAGGCAGCAACTCACCTGCTGTGCCACTGTGCCGCCATCCCTTCAACCAGCCTAATCAAACCAAGCAAACTCATCATATTGTGACATCTTGACATGGCAAGTGTGAATGCATTCCCTTTATTTTCTGACTTGAATGGGCAGATTTTCCTTTTTATATGAGTGAGGTGGATCTATCTATTTTTCACTTGGTTTCTATATCTCCCTGCAAGCTCACTTTTCATGAACAATCTGACTTCTGAGTCAATGCTCCTTGAATCAGGACCACACACAAGCCACAACTTCATGACATTCATACCAAAAACATATGACTTGATAACTGCGATTGCATTTCAAAAGGATTTATTTGATTCCACACCAGCTTAGACAGCCTGAATACGCAGAAAACGTAAAGCATATGTAAAATGCTGATCCTATTTACTGCATATTTTGTCTTGCATTTTTCCCGTTGGTTGTTATTTTTTATTTTGTTCCTCACCTATCTGACCAATACATTGCTACATCTCTGTTCAACACAGGTGTCCTTTTCGTTGTCAACATCATGGCCAATTTTTGAATCACCAGCAAACTTCTTAAATGTGCTCCTTAAATTAATTCTAAATGATATAGGTATACCACAAAGGGCAAGGGACCTACCGCTAAGCCCTGTGGAACCCCCAAGTAAACTTATTCTCAAACATTAAACATATGTTGATCATTATTCTTTGCATCTTGTCACTGAGCCAATTTTTAGATCCACCTTGCCTATTTTATTCATGAAGGAACTGCAGATGCTGGAAAATCGAAGGTAGACAAAAGTGCTGGAGAAACTCAGCGGGTGCGGCAGCATCTATGGAGCGATGGAAATAGGCAACGTTTCGGGCCGAAACCCTTCTTCAGACTGATGTAGAGTGGGGGGGGGGGGGGAGAGGGGGAGGGGGAGGGGGAGGGGGAGGGGGGAGAGGGGAGAGGGGGAGGGGAGGGGAGGGGGAGGGGAGGGGAGGGGAAGGGGAGGGGGAGGGGGAGGGGGAGGCGGGAAGAAGAAAGGAAGAGGAGGAGCCAGTGGACTGAGGGAGAGCTGAGAAGGGGAGGAGACAATAAGGACTACCGAAATTGGAGAAGTCAATGTTCATGCCGCTGGGGTATAAACTGCCCAAGCGAAATATGAGGTGCTGCTCCTCCAATTTCCTATTTTATTTCAATTTTCACTTTAGTTGCTAGCCAGGACCTTATTAAACACATTGCGATACCCATGTAGACTAATTAAAATGTGCTATCCTCATCAGCCTTCCTTGTTACCAACCTAAATATTTCATTCATGTCAGTCAGACATGACCTTTGCAGAAGATAGACACAAAAAGCTGGAGTAACTCAGCGGGTCGGACAGCATCTTTGGAGAAAAGGTATAGGTGATGTTTTGGGTCAAGATGTTTCTTCAGACTGAGAGTCAGGGGAAAGGCAAATGAGAGATATAGACGGTGATACAGAGATATAAAACAAATGTGTGAAAGATATGCAAAAAAGTAATGAAGATAAAGGAAACAGGCCATTGTTAGCTGAGGGCGAGTGAGTTATTTTCGGAACAAGCCCTTGATATTCTAGAATCATCTGGATCTTTCAACATGATATTTAATACTGTCTCTTGAAAACCTTGATCAAGATTATCATCCATGGACAATGTTTGACCTCACTTCAAGAAAGATTTTAATAGATATGATAATAGGTGAGAATGGATACATATATTTGAGGTTCTGCTCATATCTGTCAAAACCCGTATCCATACACCTGTCCAAATGTCTTTTAAATGGTGTTATGGTATTTGCCTCAACTTGCTCCTCAGGTAGTTTGTTCCATTACCCACCACTGTCTATAGAGTGAGAGGAGAAAAATCTTTCTCCTCTCACTTTAAACCTTGGTCCTCCGGTTCTTGATTCACCTACTCTGGGTAAAAAGCTGTGCATTCAAAATTAATTGGCATATATCATATACGTTTAGAACTGTTAATTATTGTTGCACAAATGGAGCAAATTTGATCTGTGGAAGTGGGTGTAAATTCCAACCCAGCTCACCAGTTTGTTCGAGAGATTTTTAAAAACATTCTAGTTTGCTCCTGGACCAGTTAGCGACGTCTGGGGAGTTGGTTTCTTCCTATTTCAGTTGGAACAGATGGTGGAGGGATTTGCAATGTTCAGGGCGGCATGAGGTGTTTTGCAGATTAAGAGGGTGTTGCTCGCAGGGGTTGGGTGCCTTTGTTCCACAGTGAAGTGTCCCTCAATTTAGTTCTATGCAATAGAACGCGATAAGCTGGGGAACAAATCTCTGTACCTGATGGACAGGCCTTGAATGGTGTTTAGATATCGATGATTCAAATCCTCCGTTCCAAGCTTTGCATTTCAAAAGAAGAGGACATTCTGTGACTCAAATTTCCTTTTTTTTAAATCTTATTTCTGCTTGTTGTTGATTTCACAGGGCCTGAAATGGGGGAAGATTGGAGAGTCTGGTTTAGAATATGCTTTCAATGAAACCGGTTAATAAATAGAAACTGATGCCTCCTGTTTGTGCGGTCTATTGGAATTTTACTTTAAGTTAAGGGATGGGAGGGTCATTAGACGTCGCTGTGGTTCATGGAAGAGCATTTGTAATGTGCCATTCAATGTACAGAGCAATGTGAATTTTGACCTAAGAGCAAGCAAAGATTGATTTTAAGTGTAAGAAGGAACTGCAGATGCTGGTTTAAACCGAAGATAGGCACAAAAAGCTGGAGTAACTCAGCGGGCAGGCAGCATCTCTGGAGTAGAGGAATAAGTGACATTTCACGTCGAGACCCATCTTCAGACTGAAAGTCAGGAAAATGGGAGATATAGACAGTGATATAGAGAGATACAGAGCAAATGAATGAAAGATATGCAAAAAAATATCAATGATGAAGGTAAAGAGGACATTGTTGGCAGTGGGCTAAGTGATAGTTGCTTATTGTTGTACCAAATAGTTGTCTAGTTTAGTTTATTGCCATGTATAGCGATGCACAGTGAAAAGTTTTGGAATGATGAATTAGTGTAGATTCTAAAAGGTAAATTACAATGTGTGCAAGCATGAATTGGTACAGGTCGGCAAATTACTTGAATGGGTTCTGGTGCTGCAATTAAATGTTAAATTAAAAAAACTGCCAGATTTGGATGATTATGATAACTATTCAGGAATGTTGGTTAAAATGATATTCAACTTTAATATCTGGTGGTACTGATCTATATCAGAATTCTGCCTGGATCAGGGGATATTAGCTACAAAGAGTGCTTATTGTTGGGCAAACTTGCATTGTTTTCTCTGCAAAACGCCCAAGGTTGGGGGCAGACCTGATAGATATATATGACATTGTGAGAGGCGTGGATAGGGTCGACAGCCTGAACCATTTTCCCCAGAGTGGAAATGTCAAAGACTAGAGGGCATAGCTTTAAGGTCAGAGGGACAACATTTCCTGGACATGTGCAGGTCAAGTTTTTTTACGCAGAGGGTGGTGGATGCCTGGAATGTGTTGCCGGGGTGGTGGTGGAGGCACATACCATAGTGGCGTTTAAGAGGCTTTTTGATAGGCACATGGGTATGAGGATGTGCAGGCAGAAGAGGTTAGAGTAGCTTGATCATCAGATGCAGTGGGCCAAAGGGCCTCTTCCTATGCTGTACTACACACCATTACAGTTATCATGTTATATGTTTATAATGGCTGCGAAACTGCACATCCCAGCAAATTGCAGGAATCATTTTGTTCAATCCTGGGAGCAGCAAATCACCAGAGCCATTAAATTCCCCTATATTTCTTGCACTTTCATTGGTGAAAAGGTGTTGGTGAAATTCCATACACAACTGGGCTTATTTTTTGATGTGTGGGTTTTCTGCAGTACGATATCAAAACCGTCTGGTCGTGGATATAGCTTCAATATGTACCTGAACTATATCGTAACTAAGATGTTACATAGTCCAGTCAGGACAATCCTAGTGCCAAATGCCCCCCCCACACACACACACACACATGATTCTTCTTTAAATAGGTTGGGTGGTGAAATTTGGAAACGTCATGGATTCATACAGCACGGAAACAGGTCCTTCGGCCTAACTTGTCCATGCCGCCCAAAATGTCCCATCTACACGTCCCATTTGCTTGCATTTGGCCCATGTCCCTCTGAACCTTTCCCCCAAATGGACCTACTCCCTCTGTCATATATCTCACTCCATATACCCACCACTCACTAAGTAAAATATACTTGCAATAATCCAGCACTTTTGTCTTTTATGTTAATTTTAATGGGGTGTTGCTGGCAAAAACAACATTTATTGCCCTTTCTCAGTAAACTAGATGCAAAATTATATTGGATGATGGACATAGTGTCATACATCACAGAAACAAGTCCTTTAGCCCATCTCGTCGATACTAAACAAGGTGCCCCATCTAAGCTAGTCCCAATTGCCTGCATTTGGTCCATATCCCTCTAAACCTTTCCATGTACTTATTAAATGTATATGTGTCTCTTAAATGTTGTTATTGTACCTGGCTCAACTATCTCCTCTGGCAGCTCATTCCATTACCCACTACCCATTGTGAGAAAAGGTTGTCCCAAAGGTTCCTATTAATTCTTTCCCCTCTCACCTTAAACCCATATTCTCTGGTTCTTGATTCCCCGACTCAGGATAAAAAAATGATCTGATAGTTGTTGCTGGAGGGGTGATAGCTTCTAGATCATGAAACGAGAGGTGCCGGAAGACTGGAGGGTGGCAAATGTTGTGCCGCTTTTCAAGAAGGGCTGCAGGGAAAATGCTGGGAACTATAGAGCTTAACATCTGTAGTGGTAACTTACTGGAAAGTATTATGAGGGATAGGTTATACAGGCATTTGGATGGGCAAGGGCTGATTCGGGATAGTCAGCATAGTTTTGTACGTGGGAGGTTGTGTCTGACCAATCTGATTTATATTTTTGAAGATATTTTGAAGTTGATGGGGGCAGAGCTGTAGATGTTGTGTACATGGACTTCAGTAAGGCATTCGACAATGTTCAACATGGCAGGCTGCTCTGGAAGATTAGATCGCCTGGTATCCAAGGAGAGATAGCTGAATGAATAGCAAATTGGCTCCATGGAAGGTTGCTTTTCGGACTGGAGGACTGTGACTAGTGGTGTGCCTCAGGATTCGGTGCTGGGCCCGTTACTGTTTGTCATCCACATTAATGATTTTGATGAGACATACAGAGCATGAGTAACAAGTTTGCTGATGATACAAAAGTTGGTGGTTTTGCAGATAATGAAGATGGTTGTGAAAGATTGCAGCAGGATCTGGATCGATTGGCCAGGTGGGCAGGGGAATGGTTGATGGAATTTAATACAGAAAAGTGTGAGGAGTTTTGTTTTTGGATGTCGAACAAGGGCACGACCTACACAGTAAATGATAGACCTCTGGGTAGTGTTGTAGAGCAGAGGAATCTAGGAGTGCAGGTGCATGGTTCCTTGAAGGTCGAGTCGCAGGTAGATAAGGTGGTCAAAAAGGCATTTGGCACTTTGACCTTCATCAGTCAGACTATTGAGTATAGAAGTTGGGAGGTCATGTTGCAGTTGTATAAGACGTTGGTGAGACCGCATATAGAATATTGTGTTCAGTTCTGGCCACCATGTCATTGGAAAGATATTGTCAAGCTTGAAAGGGTTCAGAAAAGATTTACGAGGATGTTGCCAGGACTAGAGGATGTGAGCTATAGGGAGAGGTTGAGTAGGCTGGTTCTCTCTTCCTTGGAGCGCAGGAGGATGAGGGGTGATCTTATAGAATCCAAAATCATGAGTGGAATAGTTCGGGTAGATGCACAGTCTTTTGCCCAGAGTAGGGGAATCGAGGACCAGAGGACATAGGTTCAAGGTGAAGGGGAAAAGATTTTATAGGAATCCGAGGGGTAACTTATTCACATAAAGGGTGGTGGGCGTATGGAACAAGCTGCCAGAGGGGATAGTTGAGGATGGGACTATCCCATCTTTTAACAAACAGTTAGACAGGTTTGGAGGGATATGGACCAAGCGCAGACAAATAGGACTAGTGTAGCTGGTGTTAACATGTTGGGCCGAAGGGCTGTTTCCACACTGTATCACTATGACTCTATGGGGCTCAAGACCTTGTTGCAAGACATGTCCAATGGAGCTAAAATAAAATAATTAGACGTTGAATGTTTCTTCGAAATGGGATCTGATGCAAATCTAACAACAAGGGTTTTCGGCCCGAAACGTTGCCTATTTCCTTCGCTCCATAGATGCTGCTGCACCCGCTGAGTTTCTCCAGCACTTTTCTCCACCTTCGATTTTCCAGCATCTGCAGTTCCTTCTTGAAAACCACGTGTATTGACAGTTGTGAGTCAATCTGTTCAATGGAAAATCAATCTCCATTTGCACTAACCGAGAAATCACATCACCGCTACGGTGTAGGAAGCATCTGCAGATATTGGTTTAAACCGAAGATAGACACAAAAGCTGGAGTAATTTAGCGGGTCAGGCAGCATCTCTGGAGAGAAGGAATAGGTGACGTTTCGGGTCGAGACCCTTTTTCAGACCGGCCGGGTTGTTAATTCGTAGTAAAGATATGAAGCCAGTGCATGTGTAAATGAGACTTCATATCGATCGAAAGACAGCTCATGTTGTCGTCCACTGAGAGATACTAGCCGATTTACCCGACCCAAACTTACCCAATGTCGTACAGCTGCATGTGTGAGCTGGCCACCTTTAAGCGGTGATTATACTGGAGTAGGATAGCACTGGAGTAAAGTGCTGGAGTAACTCAGCGGGTCAGTCTGGAGAAAAGGGATGGGTGATGTTTAGGGTCGGGACCCTTCTTCAGACTGTAGCTCCGGCATGGATCTGCGCAACCAGTTTAAATGATCAATTAAGAGCAGATTGCCCGCGTCCTCCACGGTCTGATTGCACAGTTTGTTTGGTCAATTTGCAGAATACATTGTCTTTGAGGAAGACTTTGGTCAGATATACATAGATAAATATGTAAAGAAGGGTTAAAAACGGGTACTGGTCTCAGAGGTTATAGAGTCATACAGCCCTTTCGGCCCAACTTGCCCACACTGACCAACATGTCCCATCTACACTAGTCTCATCTGCTTGCGTTTGACATTAACTCTCTAAAAGAAGGGTTTCGACCCGAAACGCCACCTATTCCTTCTCTCCAGGGATGCTGTCTGACCCGCTGAGTTACTGCAGATTTTTGCGCCTATCCATGTAGCTGAATGTTTCTTAAACGTTGCGATAGTACCTGCCTCAACCACCTCCCCTGGCAGCTCGTTCCATACACCCACCACCCTTTGTATGAAACAGTTATCCCTCAGGTTCCTATTAGGCACCAACCATCAGAATGGCACGCTGGTTCTATATTGGTGCAATTCTATAAGCGTAATTCGTGATTGGGATCGCTTGCTTCGTCTCCCTGTTCACTCGATTCCTTGATATCGTTGTCTTTTCCCTTTTCGTTCTCCAAATAAAATCATGCAATTGAAGTTTTCTTTTAAAAAGAAGATATTGTATCTGTGCCGCAGTTTGGAGAATGAAACGCGAACGCTATCCCCATAGTTTCGTTTTCTGGTCGTATTTACTGCATTAGAAAGTGCTGGAGGAACTTCTTGTGCAATCGTTTCCATCCTAACCATTTCTTCTCCCCAGAGATGCTGCCTGCCCCGCTGAGTTACTCCAGCTTTTTGTGTCTATCCGAGCGTATGCATCTTCCATCAACCCCCTTCCGAAAGTTATAACGAATGATTCGGATTGTTTATACTTTACCACCAACGCAATGTCTTTATTTAGACGCTTTAAAATTGTGTTTTCAGTTTCATTATACGAACTCAGATATGTCCAGCAAAACGCAAAGTGACAGGATAACTCAGCGGGGCCAGACAATGAGCTTCAGACTGGGAACGAAACGTCGCCTCTCCACCCCATCCATAGATGCTGCCTGACCACCGAGTCCCTCCAACATTGGGTATTTTGATCAAGGTCCCAGCATCAGCAGTTCATTTTGTCTCTTAGATAATGTCCAGTTTACGTTGCTACCTGGATGTAAAACATATAGGAAATTATTCCACAGGTCAATATACTGCTATGAAGTTGACCCAATATATATTTATATTATGGTATATGGACACACTGATCTGTTTTGTAGTAAATGCCTACTATGTTCTGTGTGCTGAAGCAAAGCAAGAATTTCATTGTCCTATCAGGGACACATGACAATAAACTCACTTGAACTTGAACTTAATCTTACGTTCAAATGTGCTCAGAAAACGAAATCGTGACCACCCATTCCTTCTATCCAGAAATGCTGCCTGTCCCGCTGAGTTACTTCCACATTTTGCGTCTATCCCGTTGTGCAAAGATAGTTAACACTAGTCTTTATGTGGATTGTTAATATCAAAAAGGCCCATGTCCTTTGCTATAAAACTTGTAATTAATGCGATTTTAAAAATTGTCTTTCATGTGTTATTTTCCAGATTTGACATCCAGGGTCAACCGAAGAGTTGTCCTTGCCACCGAGGGCTTGCCTCTAATCGCAGAGGAACCCCAATAACACCACGACACGAACGTTGAAAGGGCCTGAGTCTCGGAGATAAGATGGAAGACATGACATCTGGGTGAAAGTTGGAATGGATTACCAGACTTTGACTTTTAGGACCATTGGTCGGATATAATTTGATGAAGACTTGAAGCATTTGGCCGGTAATATTGATTTTTGGCCATTGAACTTCGTTAGGGAAGAACCTCGACTTTCAGTCACTTTGTACTTTATTGTCACGAGTTACTTCGCCTCAATTTTCATTTTTCACCATCGGATGAGATGCATCGATCGTACAGACGAGCGAACAAAGATTTGTGTGTGTGATGGGCTGATTTGGAAATGGTCAGACCATGCATTCGCACCAAAAGACACACAAAAGGACATGATATTCGGGCCAAAGCAATGTCTAATGGAAAATAAGTTTCTATTTGTATTTTTCGATCTCCGATTGGCGTGGATGGATTTCGGAGCAACCTCCATAGACGTTCATTCTGAATATGAATTGAGATACGTTACATGAATTGAGTATGCTTTGAGATATTTTTAATGACTGATGTTAACTTTTAATCTGCTGTAAATTGGTATGGCCGAAGATAGACACAAAATGCTGGAGTAACTAACTCAGCGGGACAGGCAAGATCTCTGGATAGAAGGAATTGTCTTTGTGAATGCTTAATCAGTCGCCCAAAAAAATTGATATACTAGTACAAGGTACACAAAAATGCTGGAGAAACTCTGCGGGTGCAGCAGCATCTATGGAGCTCCATAGATGTTGCTGCACCCGCTGAGTTTCTCCAGCATTTTTGTGTACCTTCGATTTTCCATCATCTGCAGTTCCTTCTTAAACACTTGATATACTAGTAGAGATGTATGGGATGAGGTGTGTGCGTTTCTGTTTGTATAATTTCCCTTAGAGCTTTTATCCCTGTAAAAAAAGAAATTGAACTAACAAATTGAAACAATATTCCTTTTCTCCAATGATGGTGCTTGCCCCGCTGAGTTACTCCAGTATTTTGTTATCTACGGTGAAAACCAGCATCTGCAGTTCCTTCCTACGCAAATAGCTACGGGAAGTCGGGCGTGGCTTATAACAAGCTCCCATTGATGTTGGCTGTTAATATGGCCGATAGTTCAATTTTTCAATGTGAAATATACTTTTTGAGTGCAAACAGCGACTCTGCTACAAAGTATGTCCAAATTTGCGTCCAATTTAACTGCGAAAACCTTTTCACCACCCACCCTGATCCATTTATAAATCCACTCACGTTTAACCTGCCATGAACTGGGGCAATTTTAAGATGTGCTCTTTAGAAAATTATTTCAAAGCATCCCCTGTTATTTTTAAGAACATCTTGGTGAAAAACAAAATTGATTAATGTAGCTGAAATGGGTTTAAAGTAAGCATCTTAAATCAGTGTCACTCCACCATCTGTGAAATTATAGAACTAAATTATAGATAATGACTTTATAAAAAAAACTATCTAGAATTATTTCTTCGTTGCATTAGGACAGGGTAATCATTTATTTGTTTTTCTTGTTAAGAAGAAGAATGTTGAAACGTGCACAGATCCAGTTAGTTTTGGAAGCACCTGGAAGCTTGCAATTAGCTGATGATCCCCATGGAGGAGCATCAACCCCTGGGCACGGCTGCTGTATGGGTGGGGCATGATCGAGCTTGTTTTGAAAGTCGGATCAAAGAGTCAGTATACTAAACGTGCTTAATATCTGGGATCCATTGCATCATTTACGTCGGCACAGACGGGAATGTAAAACAGTCGCCATGTTTCTTGTGTAGCAAGGAACTGCAGATGCGGGTTTAAACCGAAGATAGACACAAAATACTGGAGTAACTCAGCTGGACAGGCAGCATCTCTGGAGAGAAGGAATGGGTCGAGACCCTTCTTCAGACTGTTGTGACGGACACCATGTTGACGAATGCCCATGTTCTCACGTGATATGGACTGACAGGGGTTAGCATTTCCCCGCATAACAACACCCCCACCCCCCTCCCATTTCGATCCTATTTCCCACCCCCACAAAAATAAACGCCATGCCCCAGCGTGGTGCGTCGGACTCGAGAGAATAGCAAGGGATATGAACATCCGTAAACAGACACAAAATGCTGGAGTAACTCACGGGTCAAACAGCATCTCTGGAGAGAAGGAATAGGTGACGTTTCGGGTCGAGACGCAGTCTGAAAAATGGTGTCGATCCGAAACATCGCCTGTTCCTTTTCTCCAGAGATACTGCCTGTCCCGCTGAGTTACCTCGGCATTTTGTGCCTATCTTCGGTTTAAACCAGCATCTGCAGTTCCTTCCTACACGATATGAACACCTGTGTTCTCTGCGCTAGTCTCCACTGCCTCTTCAACTCCCATTTACCTTCGAAGGGTGAATGAGTATGAAATATGTGATCACTCTCGATGTGTATACCTCGAAGATGAATGAATATTAAAGAAGAACTAAATATTAACAGATTTCTATTTGGAACTGATTTTAAATTCTGCGTTAGTCACATTCGTCTTGAAAGACACCGGTTCTCAATTAAATTGGATTCCTGACGTATAATCAAATAACGAACACATAACAGGTAGACTACCCTGATAATATTTGGGAAACAATTTGTATAATGGTATCAATAAATGACCACTAATTGGGCAAGAATTAAAAAGGGCGGTATATTTATATCTTCGAGTAAATGTATCGGTTATCGATATCGAGATATCGTTTATATTTTCTTCAGTTTATGATTTAATTTTACATTTCCCAATTCTGAAGGAAGTCTTAATTTGTTCGTGTGTTTGTACTCTTAATTCCTTCACGCGCTTGCACGAGTAAAATACTAATGTCATGGTGTAATTAACAATACAGAGTGCCAACTGATGTCTGGGAATTATCACGTTAAGATAATGTTTTTTTGTGAGGAAATGTAGCTTGGCGTATACGAGTGTGTGCATATATTGGGGTCATCTGTTGCTGCAATACTTCACACACGTTAGGGTAAGGAAGGGTTCAGCAGATTAAGAATATTTGAAGCATGAATTACAATAGTTTGAGGTTATATATGAGGTTTTGACAAAATGTTGGCCTGGCGCTAGAAACGATACATGAAAAGGCTCAATCCTGGGATTTACTGATCAATGGACCGTTTCATAAATTCTCGAAGAATATTCACAATTTGTACTTATTAAATGACTATTGTGTGCAATATGATGTATATTTAGTTAAAAATTGAATTCTTGTTGAGGCTATCTGTAATAATCGCCAATAAATTCCTGGTTCTGATTAACCTTCGTCTCGCTGTTATTTTTGGACTATTCTGTATATATATTTCTTGCAGAAATACGCTGGAGATTAAGGGCTTCCTCATAGGGGAAGTTGTAAACGTCTGTCACGACTGAACTTCCGTCAGCCCCAGTGACTATTATATGAAATCTCTTGCAATTAACTCTGAATTGCTAATTGGGTTGGCAGTTCTGCTCGGCGAACGGTCGAGGTGGTTGATGGAGAGTTCGTTATCATTCAATTATATCGAAGGGGAGGTAGACAAAGATGCTGGAGAAACTCAGCGGATGAGGCAGCATCTATGGAGCGAAGGAAATAGGCGACGTTTCGGGTCGAGACCCTTCTTCATGGAGAACTTGTTCTAATGGGAACAGGAAGAACTTCAAATGTTTTTTATTTTCAAAAGTTTCCATATATTTGTTTTTTTTTACAAAGATAAAATCACGAGGGGAAATTATAGAAATAAATGTTATTGCAAATTGTGTTACTGCGCACACCTCGTCCCATTACATGTCTACTATTATATCAAATCTTTGGATAAGACCCATTAAACATCACTAAGACCTAATATCTACTCCCCAAAATAGCTTTACTTATATAGCAAAGATGCATTTTCAGATAATTCACCGATTAGCTCAGTTTCGACTTCGGAAACGATAGCTATTTTGATAAATTATGTATTATACTTTGCATTGCACAACATATTTTAAATTGGCATTAAGCATAAAACAGGAGTAAGTCATATTTGGTAATCAAAACTTCGATTTGGATCAAAATTCATTAAGGAATTTAAGAAATTATTTTACAAGTTGGTGAATAACCCTTAAATGTTCCGCCCGTCGTATGTTGTGCCTCTATATGAATAACATATGGGTCGCCTGATCATAACTATAGCTTCCTTATTCCAAACTGTTCGGACATTGCTGCCCTGGTCAATAGACAATAGACAATAGCAGGTGCAGGTCAATGGGGGTAACTGAAATTTTATTGAACATCAAGTTTAGTTAGATTTTCGATTTAAAAGGGGGCTTCCTCTGTAGTTCATTTCCTATTTGTGAAAATATCACACGATTAATGTACCTTTTTTCTTCTGTTTTGTGAAGTCTAGTTTTCTTTGGATTTGGATTATTTTATTTGCAGTCTTTGAGGTGTATCTCAACTGCCCTCAAGGGACAATAATGAAGCCAAGCAGTGAAATGTCACACAACAATGAGTGAAACACTTTGAAATCAAAACGTAAATTATTTTTCGTCATAAGTCAACCACTCGCGGTCGGTATTTTAATACTCCACACTGTTGCTAAAAACGTGAATGTCGCACTTAACCCAATGTTACAGAGAGTGGTGGACACTGCATGAAACATGTTCCCGATGTTGGGGGAGTCCAGAGCCAGGGGCCACAGTTTAAGAATAATGAGTAAGCCATCTAGAACGGAGACGAGGAAACACTTTTTCTCACAGAGAGTGGTGACTGTGGAATTATCTGCCTCAGGTGGAGGCAGGTTCTCTGGATTGATTCAAGAGAGAGCTAGACAGGGCTCTTAAAAATAGCGGAGTCAGGGGATATGGGGATAAGGCAGGAACGGGGTACTGATTGGGGACGGGGATGATCAGCCATGATCACATTGAATGGCGGTGTTGGCTCGAAGGGCCGAATGGACTACTCCTGCACCTATTGTCTATTGTCTATGGTCTATTGTCTACCCGGTCCATCACAGGTACTGAACTCCCCAACATCCAAGGGATCTGTAGGAGGCGCTGCCTCGAAAGGCAGCCAGCATCAACAGAGACCCCCACCACCCTGGCCACGCTTTCATTTCACCCCTGCCATCGGGAAACGGTGACTTCCAGGTCCAAGAAAAGCTCATTCGCGGCAACCATTAGGCGCTTGAACGCTACACAACTCGAACCTCAACTATGAACTATGGACGGTCATTGGTTGCACTGAAGGCCGGGGCTTTGCACTAATTTGATAGTTTTTGGTTTGATATATTATCTATGAGTGTTGTGTTTACGGGCATATTATGTTGCTCGAAAATAATGTTATTGTTACGTTATCGATCCATATGATCATTCAAAACCCTTGACTCATGAATCTTGAATGTTCAGGGGAAAGTACAGAAATGGACATATGCGGGTAAATCTGACCACCTGTGACCCACACGTTAGGGCGCAGAGTCACGGCCTCAGATTAAATCTCTCACTGCCCCATACAATGACCGGTTTTAAATTATTTATGGTATGTATGTAAACTATGCTGCTGTGTTCGTGAAACACAGAACTCCATGCCCGTGGCGCTTTGAACCCTTTACCTGTAGGCCAGTCCTGTTCATATCTCCTGAAGTGCATACTCATCGAACAAATAAAGAATTTCATTTATTTTAGTTTGTGAATACTTTGGTGCTATTTCCAGATGACTTGTTAGACATTGTGATTCATACTGCAAACTAATAACTTTCAATGGTATCGATAAACAGTTGGATACGAAGCAAGTTTTAGTTTTTAATTTCAAGTTCAAGTTCAAGTGCAAGTGAGTTTGTGTGTGATTGTCATGTGTCCCTGATAGGACAATGAAATTCTTGCTTTGCTTCAGCACAACAGAACATAGTAGGCATTGACTACAAAACAGATCAGTGTGTCCATATACCATTATATAAATATATACACACATGAATAAATAAACTGATTAAGTGCAAATAACAGATAATTGGTTATTAATAATCAGTTTTTTCCGAGCCAGGTTTAATAGCCTGATGGCTGTGGGGAAGTAGCTATTCCTGAACCTGGTTGTTGCAGTCTTCAGGCTCCTGTACCTTCTACCTGAAGGTAGCAGGGAGATGAGTGTGTGGCCAGGATGGTGTGGGTCTTTGATGATACTGCCAGCCTTTTTGAGGCAGCGACTGCGATAAATCCCGTTGATGGAAGGAAGGTCAGAGCCGATGATGGACGATAATTTAATATAGACACTAGAGTAGCTCAGCGGGTCAGGCCGCATCTCTGGATAAAAAGAATGGGTGACGTTTCGGATCGAGACCCTTCTTCAGACTGAAACGTCACCCATCCCTTTTCTCCGGAGATGCTGCCTGACCCCCCGAATAGATTGTGTCTGTGTTTGGCGTAAACCGGCATCTGATGTTCTTTGTTTCGACACTTAATTTTACATTTACTGTGTTTGACCGTATCTTCCCCAAACAGTGAATCCGCCCAACTGTTGTGTATCAAACGGCACTGCCTATGGTCAACCATGCAATGTAGAACAGCCATTTAACAGCCAGTTCATGGTGCACAATGCTAGCAGCCCATCACCGCCAATCCCACATTGCATAATGGAAACAGCCCACGGACATATTCCTTTTCTCGACAGATGCTGCCTGACCCGTTGAGTTACTCCAGCATGTTGTGTCTATCTTCGGTGTAAGCCAGCAGCTGCAGTTCCTTCCTACACCAAACCTCGTTCTTCCTCCACAACATGGAGACCCCGTCCACATTACACAGGCGGGGCACACTGAGTACTCCATCTTATACAAAACAAAAACTCGCCGTTGTCTTTAAGCGACTGTTGATTAGCAAAGTGGACATTTGTGTAGTTGTGTCTTTTCGCAAACTACCGACGGATTTACGCATTGCACAAGCTAAAACATCTTCCCTGTTTTATCAAAATCGGGTTATTTTCATTTATTGTCTTCTTATAAGACGATGCTTCACATTTATCGTTGACTATAAAACATGTATTTTCACTATTTCAATTACTGTTGCTTTAATTGTTTAAATCCCCGTGTTGCTCCAACCTCCAAGGACCCCAGTGCCACAGATTCTCACATCCCCTCTTTCTAACTCTAGACGTGCTAATTATTTTGTAACAAAAAGCAAATGGAGCAAGAAAATTGATTAGATTAGGAAAATGAATTGTAACAGAGAAGGATGGAATACAGACATTTGACAGAGTACTTTCATGATCTTTTATGCCTTTCATTATTTTGGTTACAGCGGAACCTTTTATTTTCCAGTCTTGCCCAATATCTGGTTAATTTCTGGGCATCGAAGCTCCCAGTAAGACGTGGAGCATGATATCTCTTCAGGAATGGAGTAGAGGGGAGATAACTGGTGGAAAGAGCTGAGGGGAAACATAGAAACATAGAAATAGGTGCAGGAGTAGGCCATTCGGCCCTTCGAGCCTGCACCGCCATTCAATATGATCATGGCTGATCATCCAACTCAGTATCCCATCCCTGCCTTCTCTCCATATCCACTGATCCATTTAGCCACAAGGGCCACATCTAACTCTCTCTTAAATATAGCCAATGAACTGGCCTCAACTACCTTCTGTGGCAGAGAATTCCACAGATTCACCACTCTTTGTGTAAAAAATGATTTTCTCATCTCGGTCCTAAAAGACTTCCCTCTTATCCTTAAACTGTGACCCCCTAGTTCTGGACTTCCCCAACATCGGGAATAATCTTCCTGCATCTAGCCTGTCCAACCCCTTAAATTTTTTGTAAGTTTCTATAAGATCCCCCCTCAATCTTCTAAATTCTAGCATGTACAAGCCAAGTCCATCCAATCTTTCTTCATATGAAAGTCCTGCCATCCCAGGAATCAGTCTGGCGAACCTTCTCTGTACTCCCTCTATGGCAAGAATGTATTTCCTCAGATTAGGAGACCAAAACTGTACGCAATGCTCCAGGTGTGGTCTCACCAAGACCCTGTACAACTGCAGTAGTACCTCCCTGCTCTTATACTCAAATCCTTTTGCTATGAATGCTAACATACCATTTGCTTTCTTCACTGCCTGCTGCACCTGCATGCCTACTTTCAATGACTGGTGTACCATGACACCCAGGTCTCGTTGCATCTCCCCTTTTCCTAATCGGCCACCATTCAGATAATAGTCTACTTTCCTGTTTTTGCCACCAAAGGGGTGGGGCAAGAGCTTGCAAGTTAAGGTGTTCATTTGCAGGTGATTTTTTGGGGCGAGAGAAGGGTGGAGATCGTCACACGTGTTGGAGGTGGTAGAGGGAGAAGACAAAGGGCTGCAAATAGTGGAAACTGATAAGAATGGAAGGCGAGGAAGGAACTGCTGGTTTAAACCGAAGACAGACAAAAAAAATGTTTCTGGCCGTCTGAAGAAGGGTCTCGATACGAAACGTCACCCATTCCTTCTATCCGGAGATGCTGCCTGTCCCGCTGAGTTACTCCAGCATTTTGTGTCAATCTTCAATGAAATGCAGAACTAGAGGGGGGGATGTTGGGGAGATGAGAACGGGAGAGGAATACAATTGGGGACCCGAAGGGTGAAGGGTTGGGTTGTGACCAGAGGGAGGAATTGGAGGGGGGGGGGGGGGGGGGGGGGGGGGGGGGGGGGGGGGGGGGGGGCTTGAATGCTCATGATTCCCTCTGCGGCTTCATATCTGTCCATTTCGATAGGGAGAATGGGTTGTATCCGTCCATTAAGTCTATATATTTCTGAATTGGATGACTAGTTTGGGATTCATTAGATCCATTCTGGTAATCAATGAAAGGTGGGGGAGGGGAGGGGTGGGGGTGAAAAAGCAGTTTATTACAGTAGTGCGACTTTAGGGTAAAAGGTTCAACTTTGCAAGTGTTTAACAATAAGTGCACCAAACATGGAATCTTACTATATTATACAACAAATTGTAATTAAAGTTAACACGAATGAAGGTCCTGGTCCGAAACATCGCCTATCCGTGTTCTCCAGAGACGTTGCCCGACCCGCCGAGTTACTCCAGCAATTTGTGTTTTTTCATTACACATATCTACTTATCAAATTAAAAACCCTCTTGTTAGAATCCGTTACCTTTCAATGGAGACTACCAGAAACACCTGGAAAGGTAAAGATGAGGAATATATTAATTTAAGACCTAATTTTGCCCCACAAAAATTCGTGAAATGATCAAATGCGAAAGGAAATAACCCAAGGCCAGTTACAGACACTTAAGCTTATATCCAGTTTGTGAAAGTCTGGTCTGGAGATAGGTTGTAACGCGTAGGTGACCCGGTTACCTGGGACCTTAGGCTTCGCGTTTTTTTCCCCACCAATTGCAATCGATTCAGTACAACACTGAACGCTGCCTCATCTAGAAACGATGACGCGCAAAACTCGAGACAGCGATAACACGCGAACCTGTAGATGCTGTGATCCTGTTTTATAAATAACAACTCTATTCGGTCGATACAATTGACGGTGAAACTGTACATTTAATTTCATTATTTTACCCTGTCCGTATATCAATCGAAACAGCCAGAACCATGTATATTACATTACCTTTCAACTACTAGTAATTGGGTAGAATTGGCAATATGTCCTTTGCAGCCTTCTGAGAACAGGCATAATTGTATTAATATATAAATGTATGGATAGAGTTGGTTATAAGTGAGTAATTAATATCATTATTATGGTTTCTAATTATCTGTGGTTATAGATTTTGCTAAACAAGGTTGTTACGGAAATGTAAAATATTGAAATATTATTGGCTTCTTGTTCAATCTCATAGATGCAGAATTCTTTCATCACAGCCTGGTTCTCGGGTTCAGGGGAAGAGAATGGCAGTCAGCAGAATGGAGGCGCAACCCAGACAAAGGGGTTATTGTCGTGTGGGCTCCTTTATAGCGCACTGCTATTAACTACACATTGAATTCGAGATCCAGTTAACTAAGTTTCCTTCTTGAGATCAAGGTCAGAGGTTTGATGGGTGTAAACGGGGCTGAGTAGTGGGAAGCTAAAAAGGAGAATGAAACGCGAGTGTTGACATTGCAAATGTAATATATCCAGGTTTAATATGCTGTTAATGAGTTAACTGGACAATATGTAGAAACCTCGCGGGTGATAGGGGCACGAGGTATAAAACAAACTAGCAGAGCCTGCGTGAAACCATGGCCGAGTATTCAGTAAAATACCGCAAGTACTGGAAATCTGAAATAAAACAAAACTGACGAAAGCTAATTGACCTGAAACGGTAACTGCGCCTCTCTCTCCATTGATGCTGCCTGACATGCTGAGCTCACCTCGCCGTTTTCCGTTTTGATAACAGGTTTCAGTAAGCTACTTTGAATGTCAGGAGCAACAAATGTTTTGAACTATTTCGTTTTATCCCCTTGAAAACGTGGACGTGGTTTAATGCCATTACCCTTGTTAAGGAGGGGAAGAGTGTTCGCGGTCGAGATGTCCACTTAGGAAACCTGAACGGAAACCTCTGGAGACTTTGAGCCCCATCCAAGGTATCCGTGCGGTTCCCGAAGGTTCCCAGGGGGTTTTGTCAGTCTCCCTACCTGCTTCCACTACCTGCAACCTCCGGCAACCACCTGCAACCTCCGGGAACCGCACGGAAACCTTGGGTGGGGCGCAAAGTCTCCAAAGGTTTCCGTTCAGGTTTCCTAAGTGGGACAGGGGATAGGCTGCCGAATCCAGCTGGTTGGGCTCCAAACTTTAGAACTCCCCCATGAAACCGATCCCTCTATCCCTCTACCCGTCTACCCCTCTATCCATTTATCTCTTTATCTCTCTATCTCCTCATCCTTCTATCTTTATGTCCCTCTATCCCTCGCTTCACCACAGTGAACAACAGAGGAGGAGGACTGAACTTTGGTGCCTTCCCTCACAGTGGGAAACTTTGATTCCGCTGTGTGGGGATGTCTATGTTAAAGACTATCGTGTTCTGTGCTTTTTTATTCGTCTGGCTGCTTGGTGACCACACATTTCACTGTTCCAATTGGTACATGTTCCAATAAATGTACCTCTTCTCTCTCTCTCTCTCTCTCTCCTCTCCTCTCTTCTCTCCATCATCCTCTCTCTCGCCTCTCTCCTACTCTCTCACTTCTCTCTCTCTCTCTCTCTCTCTCTCTCTCTCTCTCTCTCTCTCTCTCTCTCTCTCTCTCTCTCTCTCTCTCTCTCTCTCTCTCTCTCTCTCTCTTGTTTTCTATTGCTTAGCTGCTCTGCTATCTCTATACGTCTCGTTCAATTTTGCCAATTACACGTATACCTTAGATCGTGTTGCCGCCTTTAGGACTATTTATATATAGTCACAGATAAACGGGTCTAAAGGTTTACAGAGATGCTGCCTGACGCGCTGAGTTCCTCCAGCTTTGTGTGTCTATCTTAGGTCTAAATCATTGGTCCATACCCAGACCGTTCCGCCATTCATTCGCTGTGTATCTTAACTAGATACTCTCTGCATCGCTCAATTGTTGTTACGTGACGCCAAAGGACATCTAACATGCAAACACGGAGTAACCTTTTCCCAGACATGACTGGAGCAAACACAAGGAACTGCAGATGATGGTGAAATCTTGAGTAAAACACAAAGTGCTGGAGGAACAGCATCTGCGGAGGGAATAGATGGCGGGTGGGTTAATGTTATAGATGGAAGCTTCAGAGAGGTCCCCGGGACACATGCTCTATAGATTAACAATAACTGGATCAACATGATGAACAAATGACTGAACCCGTGTATGACGGAACTGCAGATAGACGCTGCTGCTTTAAACACCGAAGAGACTAAAAGGCTTTAGTGACCCAGCGGGTCAGGCAGCATCTCTGTTAAAAAATGAATTGATGACGTTTTAGGGTCGAGACCCTTCTTCTGACTGAGAGTCAGGGAGAGAAAAACTATAGGTATGAAAGGGTACCTAGAACAAATGAATGCAAAAAGACAGATCAAAGCCAGCAACGACGATCAGGGAAATGTGGAGCCCACAATGGTCCAATGTTGGCTGTGGGAAAGGTGACAACGAGTGAAACTCAGCAAGGACGATAGTGAAACAGGCTGAAGAAGGATCTCGACCCGAAACGTCACCCATTTCTTCTATCCAGAGATGCTGCCTGCCCCGCTGAGTTACTCCAGCATTTTGTGTCTATCTTCGGTATATACCAGCACCTGCAGTTCCCTCCTACACAAGGAAACTAGTGCACCGACTAGGGTGGGGAAGGGTCGGAGAGAGAGAGAATGCAAGGGCTACCTGAACATTTGGAATATACGTTCGCCGCATGAGCGTTAGGGCCGAACGGCCGTCGTCATTCAAACCCTTGCACGACCCGAAACGTCACCCATCACTTTTCTCCAGTCTGACCCTGTTTTACTCCAACACTTTGTGACTTCCCTTTCAATCAAACTTCAGTTTCACTCATTGCTTTGGGTTGAGGAGATATCCAACTAAATTGCGATTAACTCTAACTTTTAATTTATTCCAATATCCATTCAGTCAACTCACTCCGGTTAACTTCCCTTGCTCATGCTGAATGTATCTCGGGGTCGGCGAATTTAAATATCAGGCAGACATACACTTATTGTGGGAAAAATGGAAATCGGGCCTTTTAGGTCTGCATTTTCTTTGGAGGCTGGAAAGTTTTTGCAAGTAAATGCACTTGGGGCTTTTGAAAAACAACAAGAAACAGCAGACTACAAAGAGCTTTTTATTTAAATTTGTTTTGAATTTAGCGGATTTGCATGAAAACTGCATGAAATGACCTCATCGGCAGCTGCCATTAACTGTTTAATTAACTATAGAATGGTAGGAGGAGACGAGAAACGTGCCTGGAATCCCATTAGTGTCTCTCTCTCTCTCTCTCTCTCTCTCTCTCTCTCTCTCTCTCTCTCTCTCTCTCTCTCTCTCTCTAGATCTGTCTCTCTCTATCTCTCTCTATCTCTCTCTCTCTCTCTCCCTCTCTCTCCCTCCCTCTCTCCCTCTCTCCCCCTCTCTCTCTCTCTCTCTCTCTCTCTCTCTCTCTCCCACACAAACACACACACACACACGCAGACACACAAACACACACACACACACACACATGCGTGCAGACACGCACACACATACAGCCACACACATGCAGACACATTCACACTCTCTCTCACACACCACATACACACGCCCACAAACTCGCACAAGCACATACACATACAGATACATACACACACACACACACATACAGACATACACGTATACATACACACACATACACAAATACACGAATACATACACACGCGCATACACACATAGAAAGTGTATGAGACAAACACAGCACCACCCAAGTTACCCTTACAGACCAGAGACCGGGGGGGAGAGGGGGGGGGGTGGGGGGGGTGGTAGGGGGACCGGGGGGGGGGGGGGGGGGGGGGGGGTGGAGAGAAAGTGTGTGAGAGAGAGAGAGTGTGTCCGGACTATCAATGAACCAACCGACTGAAAGAAAAATCGCCACCCTCCTTTAAAGATTCAGGCACTTCATAAACCATCTGACGTTGTGTTTCCAAACTCCAAAAAGTTGTAAGGATTCTTGTTCTGCGAGAAATCCATGCGAGGCGCTAAATGTTAAAACCACTCTTATCATTTGGGAACTTGGTCATGTATATTTAGAGGTAACTTTACACCGCGCTGGCAAACTGAAACGTGGCGGGCGGAGACTATTTGCACTTGTGTCTGTCTGCCACGCTTGTTAAGTTTGAACAGACAAACACTTATTTGAATAAAGGTTATATGGTGTCAGTCTGCTCGGATCAAGTGTGTATGTAGTATTATTCTTATTACAGCATCTTATAAAATATGTCATGTTTACAGTTCTGGCTTGGGTTGGTATGTACCATGAAAATAATATTGATGCAAGTTTCTGAAGGAATATCTTCACACCTCATATAAACTATTTGGGCCGTCATAATTGTGCCGGCTCTTGCCAGAACTCCGCTGTTTCTGACTATTACCCGATGTTATATCTTGTTAGATTGCACATACGTTTCATTAACTGGAGGATTTTAGTCGCGAATGTCACTTTGGACAAATTATTCCGACATATTCCAAAAATTATGTCAATGCTTTTTTGAGATCAAGTTACACAAGCGCAAATTAAATGAACAACCTAGGGTGGGTAGTGCATCTCATTCTTGCCGTTGTCATTAATCAGCGATCGATATAAATCTGCTCAGTTTCAATAATATTTCGATCCGAGCGCTTCAGTCGGTCAGGTGAGTGGCGAAGGGTCGGTTTTCGAAGGTGTTCGGTGTATTCTTTTTTGGGGGATAAAATGGTGGCGAGTATAAAGCGGAGTGAGCTGGCCAAACTCAAGTGCAAGTTCACGGGCTTTATTGAGAGCTGTGTTCTCCCCCGTCTCGGGCCTTTTGTCCGCCGCAACAATTGCTCTTTCTTCCTCTCCTGTACTTGGAGCTGCCTGGGAACCCCCAGCATCAAACTTAAACCGCACTGTTGCAGTTTTGCGACTCAAATTATATCCTCTTGGCGAAATTTCCACCATAATCATACGCGCGCTCCCGTTTCAGCCTCGATTGGTATCGAGTCACGAGGGAAAGACGCAACACATGGTAGCAACACGGTGCCGGGATGTTTACTTTTTTTTAATTAACGCTGGGGCTGGGGGTGGGGGAGTTTGTAACTATTCAGTATCAGTGGAAAACTCGAAGTCTCTAAACTTTGAACAACTTTGACAATGGGATGAAAGCGAAGCCATGAAGGGATTGCCTTTACATCTTGAAGATAAGGTAAGGACTGTGTGTGTCTGTGAGTCGCTGTGGCGACTTACTTTGTAAACTGCTGCTCTGTGTGTGTGTGTGTGTGGGGGGGGGGGGGGGGGGGTTATGGAGAAGTCGAACTGGAATGCCTATGTTGAGGAATGTTAGTGCTCGCTGGTATTGGAGAGGGAAGGGAAGGCTTGCTCGATCTTTGCATAAATCAGAGGTCACTGGCGCTTGCTATCTGGGTAGTGACACCGTTTGACCCGACACAGCCCTCCTGAGCTGGTTGCACAATGAGGTTGCTTCTGACACAATGCCTGAACTGAATTACCAACCTTCTGGACCAAAGTCATCTCCGCCAGCCGTCCCCTCACCCCGAACATAGGTCTTTATCATCAGTGCCATTGCTGAATCGAACGACAATCCGTTTAATCGATCACTATTAACTCTGCAGGGTTTTCTAATGGACCCAGTGCAAGGTTATCGAAACTAGTCTATAGACATATCACAAATATATAATGTGGGGAAGAGGCTGATTTAACACGTTTATTTTACACAACTTTACCATATTCCACTGACCCGCGATTTCAAATATATTAACAATTTTGAAACTGTTGCCATTTCTCTATTTATCTGCAGATTAATAACCACTTATCTTAAACTGAAAAAAATCCCATCGAGCCATTACAAATCTGATACTTTGCAATGTAAAATTTCAACCGAGTGCTATTATAAGTAACCTGAAAGATGCATCCAGTATTTCACGCGATCAATTTGGTAGAACCTACACGGATTTTATTTAGACATTTAGTAATAAAGTGAATAGTAAGGTTAGTTTCCTGCTACAGAGTGCAGGGCTTTGTTGAGGTTGTCATAGTTTTAAAACTAGAGTTATATATAAATTTAAAAAAACCCCATGAGATGTGTTAGATAGGAACTGCACCAATCAGCTAGTGATTCAAAACCAGGGCTGCTCCGCCGTTTGAATTTCGCCTTTCACTCGGTCAACAGATCAATTAGTTATATAGCAATGGACAGAGATTAAATTCGGGCTAGGGGTCCGACACAGCTCGTGTTTTTTCTAAAGGTCACGGTTACTGAATGGAGTTATCCTACCGACAGCTTTACATGTCAGGGGTGTTAGAGGGCTTAGTTCTCCGGAAATAGGTTGAAAGCCTTGAGTTTATTTTGTGTTCATTTATGGTGTGTCGTACACAATAAAGGGGTCAGCCCGCCCCACACCCTGCCCATCAGATGGTTCACGGGCCAAGCCTAATGCCGACCTTTTGCACTTGCTGAGGTGGAGGAGAAGCGGGCACATTTGGGCAGAAGACCCCGTGCGCAGTAAATTTGTTCAGGATCCAGAGAATTACAAATTCGCAATACGAATATCTGAAATTAATTGCTCTCTCACTAGAAGCAAATGATTTCAATTCACCTTGCGCTTCTTAGTTAGACACTAACACGCTGCAATATGTTGACGATTAGCACAACAAAGACCAAACTGCTGGAGGAAAGGAAGAAGGGCATCGACCCGAAACATAGTCTGCTCATTTCCCTCCAAAGATGCTGCCTGCCCTGCTGAGTTCCTCCAACATTTAATTGTTTTCGCTGAAAAGTCCAGCATTTGCTGTCGCTTGTGTCTCCAATATATTGATACCGCATGTTTTGCTATTTTTGGGGGCATCGCTTTCTGCATGAAGGGGTTGGAGAGATGCCGTAACATGAGCGAGGAAGTATGTGTTGTGAGTGAATGGAATGGAGGGAGAGTGGGGATGAGAAGGAAACAAAGCTACGAGTGAATTGAAGGATATGGGATAGGTGCAGCTATTTAAGCGACGGACAGATAGATGGATGGAAGACGAATGATGGTCTTGGCATCATGTTGGGCGCAGACATTGTGAGCTGATGGCTTCTTGTGCTGTGCCGTTCTATGATCTATCCAGATTAAGCTGTTGGAAGGAATTCTTAACTAAGAGAGGGGTTGACTCTAAAAATGCATTGAAGCTCCATGAACCCAGAGGCAACTGGACGAACGACTGAGCTTGATGTGAGATGCCCTTTGTAGCGTTGACCAGCGAATCTGTCGGATTGGTTGGATGGGGTCTGGTCCACTAATTATTGCCCAACGTCAGGCGGGAGGAATATGATGCCGCGTCGCCATTGAGATATCTTCGACCCGAGGGGGCAGACGGAGAGAAGTGGTTATTTTAGAGCCGGCCATTTTAGTATTACGGTGCAGTTTTCAACTCCAATTTCCCAAATGCGAATCTACCAAATTGAAACGGGTTGCCCAAACGCTTGCGCAACGGAATAAATATATGAGTGAAAAGTGTCGCTCAACGCTGTTTGGTATTTTTAAGCAGCCGACACCCCATTGTTAGATGTAATTTTACCCAGATAATGCAGTACGATATGCTACCACGTGAGTTCACCGAGCGATAATACCGCAATCATAGCCCAACCTCCAAAACAGACCAAAGGTCGGGAAATTCCATCGTAACTGATGCCCAGGTTAATTTCGTGCAAGTATCTGGCTGGACTTGCATTTTTGCTTCCTTCCCCTATTCCTTCGTTACTTTAATATTAATCACATTCTTGGAGATTCGCCTTCTTGGAATATTTACGTGACCGGAATATTTACCGACGTTAGTAACATGGCGCTGCGGAACTTGAGCCGCTAGATTCAGAAAACAAGTGTGTGTGTATGTGTGTGTAAAAATAAACCCGCACACAGTTGCCAATATAATCGCTGGGGTAACATCTACACCTTTTCCCAAAAATATATAAATCGATAAATATTTCCAATATGCGTTGAAATTAACTACGCATTGATTTTAAACGCTCATTCATCACCCAGGCATCCGGGGAATGAACTACTTCTGGTCTTTGTGTGGGATTATGCAGCTGAGGGGGAGAGAGGTGGTTAACCGACCCACACCTCCCAACTCTTGGATCCGGCCCATGTGGTTTTTGAGGATTATTGACAACTGTAATATCCTGTTAATTGATGATATGATTTTCAGCTTCAAATCGCATTGTGCTTCGTGTTAAGATACAGCGAGGCATTAAATCTATCTAGTCCAACGAGGCAATCTGATTGGTTCCGATATCCCCCAGTACATTTCAATGAAAAAATTGCACGTACAGTAGGTCTCGAGGGAGACCTTCAACTTTAAGAAGCGTCTCGACTCGAAACGTCACCTATTCCTTTTCTCCAGAGATGTTAGACCCGCTGAATTACTCCAGCTTTTTGTATCTCTCGTTAACTTTAGTTCGGTGGGCTGGTCTTCAAATTTAGGATAGACACAGAATGCTGGAGTAACTCAGTGGGACAGGCAGCATTTCTGGGGAGAAGGAATGGGTTAATTTTTCTGGTCGAGACCCTTCCTCAGACCCATTCCTTCTCTCCAGAGATGCTGCCTGCCCCGCTGAGTTACTCCAGCACTTGGGTCTATCTTCGGTGTAAACCAGCATCTGCAGTTCCTTCCTTCAAATTGTTCTGATGTGGATGCTCTGATGTGGTGTTTTGCCTCTATTTGAAATGCGTGTGTATGTTTTGTGTATGTGAGTGCGGGTTGGTGGGGTGTTAAGATGGCGTGGGAGTGCGGAATGGTGAAAGGGGAAGATATTCAAACTGTGGAGCAATCTGAAGCCTTCTTAAGCCAAATGGCATTGTGTAAAGTTTGCTTTGGTCCTAAATAAAACCCATTGGGAACTAATGTTAGTGGGCCCATCTTTATGGTCAAAATGTGGGCTGGTTTTAATCACATTCGCCTTTTAGTTTCCTTGCTACAGGTTAGCGGATAATGATTACTTTACCTAAGATAAAACATTGCAGCCCTATTAAAATGATTCCTGAATCTATCAATGTCAAAAAAGTCAACAATTCTTTTCAATTTTCAACGTTAGTTCAGTGTCTTGCTTATAATTTGAAGTTGTTTGGAACTCATTTTACTGCCAAAGGGACATCAGGACTGTTGAGAAAGTAGTAACACGAATATTCAGTCCCAAACAACAATGCTTCTCATTGCTGCTGCTTTCTTTTGCCATTTCAGCTTTAATTTATATCTATTAACGATGATCTAATATAATTATATATGAATCTAGTGCTTTCGGCATTAATGGTATGAAGAGATAACATCTCTGGACTTTATCTTGCACTTCATGTTATTCCCTTTATCCTGTACCTCAACACTGGGCGATCGTAATCATGTATCGTCTTTCCGCTGACTGGACAGCGCACGTCAAAAAGCTTTTCACTGTACCTCGGTACACACGACGGCGAAACAAAACTAAACTAAATCTCATCATATATGCATGGTTTGCAAAATGCTTAATCTATTTTCATCTAATTGTTTTAAGGTCCATTCTGTGATTTGCATTGACCAATTTTGGAAGTCCCACCCGACTGTATCGATATTTCAAATGTCTTGAATACGGTATCCAGACCCACAGCATCAGAGCAATGGGCCATGCGTTTCCTGTGTAGCCTGGACATTCTCCATTCGTACACCTTCAGCATTCCAGGTACACCGAGGCCAAGCCCAATAGACGGAAACGGTCAATAACATCTGACCCCAGGTGATTCCATCTGGCCCCTCTTGCAAATACACCTTGAAGGCTTTCCGTGCCATACCCTCGTCCGAATATCTGGGGCAATAACTTAAAAAAAGTGGAGGATAGAGTAACGAAATATTTTGAAATGATCCCACGACGCAACCTCAGCGAAACGCAAAAATACTTAATTACCAATTCCTTTCGGTCTTGGTGCCTATTATTGATAATTCGTGTGGTTATTAAATGTTGAATGGTTTATGCTTCTGCTTGCAAGATCCAAATTTAATGAAGAATATAGAGCGGTGCATTTTTTAAGTGTAATAAGTGGGGCTATTCAGAAGTCATAGTCTAAAAACCTACACTGTTCAAGTTGGCCCACAGCCACAAAGAGGAGGGTGGCAGGTGTAACTTACCCCGATGCTTACCGTCCATTTTGTAGGAAATAACAAGAGGCAGCGGTGATCTGTATTTATAAGGATGGTCACTGATCAGCTGAGGTAAAATGTACAAGTTTAAATTATAAAACGAACATCCTGATAATGGGCAGTGGCTAAAGTAAATTAAAGAGTTAATTTCAAGGTTAAGATTTCAGGCGAGTTGAAGGCTGCGAGCTGATGATGCTGATCAAGCTATTGTCTAGTGTGTAGGAAGGAAGTGCAGATGCTGGTTTACACCGAAGATAGACACAAAATGCTGGAGTAACTCAGCGAGACAGGCAGCATCTCTGGAGAGAAGGAATGGGTGACGTTTCTGGTCGAGACCCTTCTTCAGGCATCTTCAGTCCCTTCTGGACTATTGTCTAGTCCAGAATCACTTGTTTGTTTTACTGGAGGTCTTGAGCCCTTTGTTTCTATTCAACTACAAGGAACCAGCGCCTCGGCGCCTAACGGGTTAAGGGGCATGCAATATGGTGCAAGCACGTTGAGGAAAATATAGTTCCCATAGTTGGGGAGGGAGGGAAGGGGGGGGGGGGGTGGTCTAAGCCGTGAGAAGGAACAGGGCAATTCACAACAACACCAAAGGCAGTGCAAAAATCACTCAATAATCCAAACAGTCTTTGAACATTTCCTCGGAGTGATCTAATGCATGGGAGCTTTAATTGCATTCTCATTCCTACCGCTGCAAATGTATTTAAAAGCGTTTTAAGAGCGTAGTTGTTGAGGTTGTATTTGTCGCCTTGCTTGCCACACCCCCGGCCAGAGAGAGAGTCGTTGTGCGTGTGTGCAGAGGGAGCTCCATTAACTGTCAATGTCTGCACTCATTGTGGTGGAGCTAATGCACCTGCTAGCCTGATTACATTTGAGTACTGTGTACAGTAACTCAATAGCGTTCCCCACAATGCTGCCTTTAGATCAGCGCATTCTCCTTTTTCCTAGGCACTTAGGCCCATTTTCTTCCAAGCAAATTGCCTTTTCTATAACCATTTACAATCAATTGTACACACATCTGTTTCTCCACCCCCCCCACCCCCCTTGAAAAAAAAACACCTCTATACAGCCCGATCTGTAATCTAAGCGCCTTCTCTTTTCGTTTACCTCGTTGCCCAATTCACAATAAACAGATATTAGAACGTTTTGTCAGCTTCACAAAAGCAAGTGATTTATTTTCGGTGTCCGTGAATCAGTGTGTACGGATTCTAGCTATTACTGCGATGTCAACAACAAAACGGTCCACTGGTATTTGAGTGTAGGATTTATATATACATATAAATATATATACATATAAATTATACTTAATGGGTGTGAAACAGTTGGCCCTATTTTTCCACCTTAGTGTCTAAATTTATTCCTTAAATTAAATCGTTATATGATTAACATTAAGGCTTCACCAAACTTCCGTTAATGGTATTAACATCTGGGCTCTACACAATGAAGCGATGAACTCAAGCTGCTTGGACCAATTTATTAATA
Source organism: Amblyraja radiata (assembly GCF_010909765.2). Taxonomy (NCBI): domain Eukaryota; kingdom Metazoa; phylum Chordata; class Chondrichthyes; order Rajiformes; family Rajidae; genus Amblyraja; species Amblyraja radiata. The sequence continues at coordinate 5,087,849 of NC_045989.1, forward strand.
CCAATTCACTTTTTTTTTGTCGTAGCTGAACATATCTTACATGAGATTATTAGCCTGTGCGATTTCCACTGTTTTGTGAATGACTCCTAATTTGGCGAGAAGATGGGTGATCACGACAGCCAGGCAGCATAAGGTCCCGAATTCTGACTTCCTTTTTGTTTTGGTCTCTGAGTCCAAATCTGGATCATGTGCCCCTCGTGCTGACATCTGCAAATTGATGCTGCAGAAAGTCATTCTGCGACTGATGCTCGAAAATGTCAGACCAAATTACAATAGGTGATTAAAATAAGATGTATTCGATCAATCTCTACATCCAAAAGGATGACTCAAACACATAAATTTAAAATCAGATTAGCTAAATAGATTAAACCCAGCCTGCTGTGAAAATATGCACCAGGATAACACAAATACTGGCGCATATAGATTATTATTTTGCAATGCCACTTTCAGAGATATACATATCATTTTTATGGCTTGCCTTTACCTTTAAGAATACACTTATGGTTTTGTTATCCTATTAACTTCTGAAAGTTGTTTAAACTGACAATTCATTTGATAAATGCATATTATACATTGGAAATTATAATAGAGGGGGCATTTCCTTAATATAATTGGTTTTAATTATCAGAAATCTTATTTTTGAAATTAAGTGGCTTGCTTTGAAAAATACAAATTTTTCATTGAAAAGAATGCTTGGATTGGTGAATTGGTGAATTGGTGAATTGGTGAATTGGTGAAAAAGTGAATTGGCCCAATATATATTAGCCTTACAGCTCGAGGACATTAACACAATTTCCAAATGTCAACTCAATAGAAAAAAAGTACCGCCTTGAAATGTGCACCTTAGATAGTTACATCAATATTGGAGGAAGAAAGTTACATGCAGTAACTTTGCAAATGGGATAGGAAAGTTCATTAATTTATGTTTGCAGTGGTTGCAAAATCATAGAGGCAAAAATATTCAGCATCTGAACCAATGCATAATTTCATAACTTCTGAAATCTGAAGACTGCCATTTAAATTTCAATGGGGTTCGGATGAGGAGGGAGGGGAGGGGGGGGGTGGGGGTGGAATCACACCTTGTATTTGTTTTAGCAATAATGCAAAAATGAGTCTTTGTACCATTGCAGAGTGCATAAAGTTAAACAAGTAAATCAAATATGTGTAAAGTCTGAAGAATGGTATCAACCCAGAATGTTACCCATTCCTACTATCCAGATATGCTGCCTGGCGTTTATTTGATAAATGCATTTTATACAGGCAATTCACATTTTTAAGCCAGTTTAAACACCTTTCATTTTGTATCTATCTTTGGTGTAAACGAGCATCTGCAGTTCCTTCTTAAACATATACGATATGTGAATAGATTTGGATGAAGTAATGCATGTAAGAGTTCATGTAGAGTTTAAGCTCCATCAAATGGTTCATTTCTATGTTTCAAATGAATGTAACCATGGTTCAGATGATATAAAACTAGAGTTTTCAAAGCTAATAGACAGAAGTACACAAGAATTACCACAGCCCGAGGTGCTTGGAAAACAAGAAAAGGAACAGCAAGGTAAAATTGGCAGAAAAGCCACACGATAGATTTGATAGACCAAATATCAATTTCCTATGTTGAAATATATGTTCGAAATGTAAGTGATCTGCTTGCGATCATTTTTTAATTGGCACATGTGAGTTGCAATTGGTTAAAGGATAGGGGAAAAAAGCTGTCTTCACATGGTGGTCTTGCCTCTCTCTAGATGGGTACATTTTACAATTATCTATCCTGTGGACATTAATCCAAGGCTGAGATTATTGCGTTGTACATCCTAGACTGTTCTTACAATGATCTACAATGTGAAGCAGTTAAAAATATAACTAAAATTGAAAAATGATTTAAAAGAAAAAAAAATATTTTTTCATATTGTGACTTTGGTGGCTTTTTAAAGATGTCTCATAGTGCTTCATAGCTAATGAAGGACTTTTGAAGCATATTGATTATTGAATAGGAAACAGTGGTAAACACGCATATTGCACTTCCCACAACAGGAAGTGTGATGGACATTTATGCGATAATCTAAATTTAAGCATCTAATTATTGGCCAGAGCATCAAGAATACCCTCGCTGCTTTTCTTTAAAATAGGCCGTAGAATATTTCTGGTCCACCTGAAAAGGCCGATGAAACTTCATCTTATCTGCTCAGCTGAATGACTGACCCTCCGACACTTCAGTATTCTCACTGTATCATATCAACGCAATGTGCAAGAATTTTGTTCTCCGGTCTTTAGAGAAGAGTTTAAAGCCCTGACCCCCATGATTATGTATTACAAATTAAACTACAGTAGGCACTGTAAAATATTATTAATAAAATTGACCTTCCCTTCAGTAATTCCAGGAAGAAGTTTCAAATTCATAGCCACAAAGCAATATAGTTTTCCACTTCCCTTTGACTGAACATATCTCAAATTAAAAAAAAAAAAAAATTTCAATTGTTTGCCCTGTGAATTTTTACAAATTATTACCTTCCAATGCCGACTTAAAGACTCGGTACTAATCATTCTCTGTAGTCAATCTTCATACTTGAATTATAGACAGAGTCCAAGAAGGAAATGGAACCATGCTCTTTCCAGGCCATTGAATAATTTCATTCACATGATATTGCTGTTATTACATCTAGATAGATGTCCAATGCTCTCCCACCTGTTCTCATGTCTTCCATTCTCAATAAATAAACTAATCTGAATTTTACAACTTGCATCCTAACGTGCCAAGTTCTATTCACAAGTGAACCCTCTATTTTGAACCACAAACTAGAGCAGCAAGATATTTCTCCAGTTTTCCATTTGCACCAATCCTCAATTTTCTCCCTCCTACTCCATCCAAGTTCTGGAGGTTAACTGCTAATAAACTCAACGTTTTCACTTTTCCCTCCTTGTGGATACTTCGTAAAATTAATGTACTTAACAAAGTTTTTGTGTACATGTCCTGTTACCTCATTATGTGAATTAATATCAAATCTTAATAACCAGATTGCTCCAAAATATGTTGGGGTGCTTTACTGATCTATGTTTTTCCTTGTGTCTTCCTCATTCACTGGTCAGGAAATGAACTAATTGAGGTCTGAAATTCACCATGGACTTCCTCTATTACCCCATCAATTGGGTTTCTGCTCCTTCCTTTGGATTAAAATGTCTGTAACCAAAGTAAGAAATGTTGGACTTTGTGTTTATGATAATAATTCTTCTTGTCTCCTCGCTGATACATCAACACAATTGAGAACTGAATTCCTCAACCCTTCCTTCTGCTGCTTTCCCACTCATTCCCACCCAGTTGTAGCCAGATATTCAGCCATTTTAAGATTGGTTATTGAATCCATATAGTATAACACAACACTGGAATTAGGAGCACAACTTTTCACAGTAGCAAAATATAAATTGGCTTTTGCATTAATGCTGCACACAAATAAAAGGCTTAAATCTTCTGTCCACCTCTTGCAAGTTGACATGGAGAATGTCTAACTATTGATACCCGTGGTTTCAAAATAGTGATCTTTAGATATTAGTAGATTTTAAATATAGTGATATACTTCTCCAGAAACATTATTGCATCTATTACTCATTTGAAAAACATATTTTATTCCACATCAACAATGCTTCAATTTGATGTTTTGCAATTTTATTTTTTGGCCTGTTTAGAAAGCAACTTAAATGGAATGCATGTATGATGTTTTCTGTATTGGAGGCTTTGATTTTAGTCAGCCCACATTGGGACTTGTCAAGTTAGGAGCAGATTTTTTTCCTGAATTATTATCTTGAAAATATATATGATGCTGCATTACAAAAATATACACAGTGATACCGCTGTAGATCCTGGAACCTGGGATCAATCCTGACCTCGGGTGCTGTCAGTGTGGAGTTTGCATGTTTTTCTGTTCTCTTCCGGTCTCTCCCAGGTGCTCCGGTTTCCTCCCTTAAGACGTTGGTTTGTAGATCAAGTAGTCTCTGTAAATTGCCCCAAGTGGGTGAGGTGGATGCATAAATGGGATCATGCAGAATTACTGTGAAAGGGTGATTGCTAGTCAGTGTGTAATTGTTGGGCCAAAAGGCCTGTTTCCATGCTATATCCTTCAATCAATCAATCAAACAATCAATCAATCAATTCTTCAGAAGAATTTTACCATCAATATAAAATAAATCTGTGAATATAAAAAACGTACCATTGTTTCTAGGCTCAAAAGAACAATGTAAAATGTTATTGTGAACTCGCATACGGTATGGAAGCTGTGAAAATATTGACTGTTTAGGATATTCCATTGCTGGACAACTTGAAAAGACCCTGGGAGCAGTATTTAATCTGAGCTTCAATAATAACCACCAGTAAATAAACTAAACTGAACTAAATTAAACTACAGAGTCAATAGCAAAAAACCCATAGATTTCCTTCGCTCCTTAGATGCTGCCGCACCCGCTGAGTTTCTCCAGCACTTTTGTCTACCTTCGATTTTCCAGCATCTGCAGTTCCTTCTTAAACATAGAATTATACTGTCTAATAATTATGCCTAATATTATATATTCGCCTTCACATAGAATCATAAACTTTGTATAATTCATTGTTTAGACAAGAATCAATAAACTATACCATTTACCATAATTTACCTATGGAGAGAGATTTGGTGAATAATTTAACATAATTTGTTATAGCATTCATTTTGCAGTGAGCTTGTCATGACATACTTATGAAGATGGAACTTCCAATCAGAATGTTTTAGCTGTTGCCTTAATTGGTGAAAATAAAATTTCACAAAACTCACATTTTAGGTTTATTATTGTCACAGGTTCTGAAGTGCAGTGAACAGATTTGTCCTGCAAGCCATCTGAACAGATCAGATATTCCGTACATAAATACAATCAAGTCAAACACAAGTTCAATATGCAGAGCAAAGGGAAGATACAGAGGGCAGAATATAGTTCTCAGCATTGTAGCACATTGGAGCACACAGCTCCATGGACTTAGTCCAATGTCCTCATTGGGGTAGAGGTGAGTCAGACAGTGAGTGAGCCTAGCTTATGGAAGGACTGTTCAGAAGCCTAATAACTAAGAAGAATATGCTATTCCTCAGTCTAGTGCTGCATGCTTTCAAGTTCCTGTACCTGCAGCTAGCCAGGAATAGGGAAGGAATGAAGGAAATTCTTCAATCTCCTTCCATGTGGCAATCCCATAGATACTGGCTGACATCTGATATTTCACCCAGGGTTAGATAGAACATATGAGAGCCTAGGTAATGTGTGTTGGTTGGCAGTTACTTCCTCTTCTTCTTCTTTCATATGGCGTGCACAGCCTACAGTTGTAGGTCAACTTGTTCTATTTGATCTATTTGTTTGTGCACGTTGGGTTGATGGCATTAGTTGAAACAGGGTGGACCACGTGAAGGTCGCAATCTCCCACCCCGGCAGTTACTTATTAAAGGGCAGAAATATCTGCCATCCTGACTTAGAGATCAATTATTTAATTTTATAGTGATTCAAACTGGCATTCCTCTTAGCAAGAGATACCACTTATATCATTATACCACAAGCTACACAGGCTGAACGTAGTTAATTCACAACAGAATGGGACTCAAGTCTTGCAACTCTTGTTTGAATATTTCTACACTGCACCATGTGTTTTTTTTGTAATTGTTTAACCTTCGAAGGCAATAGTACCTGTCTGTTAATAAGCAGTACTCCCATAGCCACAAATTGTATATGACATTACTAACCTAGTCATAGACATAGAACCTATAGTGGTACAGCACAAGTGTAGGCTCTCTGGCTCACAACGTATGTGCTGAGCATTATGCCAAGACCATCTCTTATCTTTCTGCAGGCAATCCATTTCCTGCATATCCATATTTCTATCCAAAACCCTGTTAAATACCACAATCATTTCTGCCTCAACCACCAACCCGTTCCAGACATTCAACATTCTCGGCGTAGTAAATAAAAGTTGCCCCACACATCTCCTTTACATGTTCCCCCTCTCACTTTAAAGCTATGCCTTCTAGTATTTAATTTTTCCATCCTGGGGAAAAAATCGTTCTGACTGTCTACCATATCTATGCCTCATAATTTCATACACTTCTATCGGGTCTCCCTGCATCATCTACTATTCCATAGAAAATCATACAACAGAGAAACTAATGAAAATGTAACAGAAGTGAATTGGTGCAGTAAAGATCTGCTACATTTATCATTTTATGGAGAACCTGTTGAAGTCTTCATAGAGTCTGAGTCTTCATAGAGCCAGAGCAATGAAGAAATAGGGGAGAAATTACAGTGAATTAAGAAAGTGAAATGAATCTTTCCGTTTGAGCAGAACCGAAATAAATGATGTCATGCTTGTAGTTGGTTGACCAAAATAGTTGGGAATAATTTACTGGAATAAGTAGTGTAAGCAGTTTTTTTTTTTTTAAATAAATATAGGCAGTGTGTTTGCTTCTCCTATTCTCCTCAGCTGTTTTCTTCCAATTGTATTCTATTTCCCTTTATGAATCTGGATTTAATTACTTCCTAGGATTATAGCATGGAATTCTCCACATCTCCATTGACTATAAAATATAGGCTTGTCACAGACTACCAATAATGACATCCATGTGTGGCTATCTTACATTAACACTATTTGATATTGGTTTATTATTGTCACATGATTCAAGGGAGAGAAAAAACTTTATCTTACATGTTGTCCTGAAAAATCATACCATACATCTACATTTTCCTTGATCAGCATCCCCTTTGATCTCTCATATTAACACCTTACCCTTCCATATTTCCATGTCTCCCTCTCCCCTGACTCTTCGACTGAAGAAGGATCACGACCCAAAACATCACCCATGCCTTCTCTCCAGAGATGCTGCCTGACCCGCTGAGTTGTTCCAGCATTTTGTGCCTATCTTCGGTGTAAACCAGTATGTGCAGTCCCTTCCTACAACATACATTAGTACATCAGCTAGCGTAAAAGAGAGTGCGGGACATAATATTGCAGCTACAGAGAAAGTGCAGATTAAAAAAAGAGCAAGGGCCACATGAGGTAGATTGGGTGATCGGGACTACATGCTTGGTAACAGGGCAGTCCCTTCTGCAGCATGACAACAGTGGTGAGGGAGTTGTTCTTGAATCTGGTGCCACATGCTTTCAAGCTTTTGAATCGTCTCCCTGATTGGAGATGGGAGAAAAGACGAGAGGTGGGACCCTTGGTGAGGTGGTGAGACCCTTCTTCAGATTGAATTCTCTACATTCTATAAAGGTTAGCACAGTAGTTATCAAACTCTTACAACCATTCCTTCAGACTGAAGAAGGGTTTTGACCCAAAACCTCACCCATTCCTTCACTCCAGAGATGCTGACTGTTCCGCTGAGTTACTCCAGCATTTTTTTGGTCTATTTTCGGTTTAAAGCAGCATCTGCAGTTCCTTCCGACACAACAATGGACCATTGTGGGCTCCACCTTTCCTTGATCATCGTTGCTGTTTGCACATTTTTACTCCATTCCAGTCTGAAGAAGAATCTCGACCCGAATCGTCACCTAATTCTTTTCTCCAGAGATGTTGCTGACCAGCTGAGTTAGCCTTTTGTGTCCCTCTTCTGGAGAAACTAATTTTCTTCACTTGGATCCTATCATTAGCTCTCGTACAGCTCTAATGTAGAACACCATTTCCCACTCATTCTGTAGAGTTGAATCAGATTTGAAGCATCCTATTTGACCCCAAGCTATATTTTCAATCATTTTATCTCTTCAGGAATATGGTCTTAATTTCACTTCCAAACCACTGATGCTGCAGATACCATACAAGGGATGTCACTACCAGATTCTCCTTTCAATCCCAATCCCCCTTCGCTTTACTTTAGACTTGTATATTCACTGGAGTTTAGAAGGATGAGGGGGATCTTATAGAAACATATAAAATTATAAAAGGACTGGACAAGCTAGATGCCGGAAAAAATGTTCCCAATGTTGGGCGAGTCCAGAACCAGGGGCCACAGTCTTGGAATAAAGGGGAGGCCATTTAAGACTGAGGTGAGAAAAAAACTTTTTCATCCAGAGAGTTGTGAATTTGTGGAATTCCCTGCCACAGAGGGCAGTGGAGGCCAAATCACTGGATGGATTTAATAGAGAGTTAGATAGAGCTCTAGGGTCTAGTAGAATCAAGGGATATGGGGAGAAGGCAGGCTCGGGTTATTGATTGGGGACGATCAGCAATGATCACAACGATGGCGGAATGGCCTCCTCCTTCACCTATTTTCTATGTTTCTATTAGCGTCTTGTCCATCGTAGTTAAACCTGGACTAAATTCCGAGGTAATGCACTATAACTGAACAGTTGTCTTTTATAATCCATGAGCCAACATTTGTAGTTATCTGTTAATGGTGTCAATGTATGTGAACCAATGTGAATTACTCACGTTTTGAGGATATTATCTGATGTTTATTGATACTTGGGAGACGGGATGAAACCTCTCGTTTACTATTCTCCCCGTTAACCATTAAAAGCCAATCCCAATGGAAATTGTTCTCCATCTATTGTCTACAATGGAATATATTTGTAATCGTTCCAGTCCAGTGAGCATCATGTAAGCAGATGAAATATATACAGATAATACGGCCTTCTTCACAGCCCATATTGAATAATCCAGCGGCAACAGATCTAACGTGTAGGAATGAACTGCACGTGCTTGTTTATACCAAAGATAGACACAAAGTGCTGGAGTAACTCAGCGGGTCAGGCAGCACCTCGGGAGAAAAAGAATATGTGACGTTTTGGGTCGGGACCCTTCTTCAAAAGATTCCATCTTCAAACGCCCTGTTGCGATCTTGAAGGACTTTGAAAAGTAAACTTGTATGATCCGCCATTGGGAGCAGAGAAGTCCCATGTGTTTTTGTTGTTGCTGTTGGTCACGTGTTCTGGAGTAAGATGTGGCATGTGGTCTGAGAGTCAGGGGAAAGGGGAGCGAGGGATAAAGACAATACTAAGGGTCATCCAGTTGAGTACCACTGTTTGTGTAACTCGTTATCACCTATCCTGCAGCCAACAATGGGCCATTGTGGCCTCCACATGTCCTTGATTGTCCTTACTTTCTGCATTTCTTCCATTCATTGATCCCAAGTAGCATCCATATCTCTCGTTTCCCCTTTCCATTGACTCGGTCCGAAGAGTTTTGGGTCGAGCCCCTTCTTGCGTCTGAAGAAGGGTCTCGACCCGAGACGTCACCTATTCCTTTTCTCCAGAGATGCTGCCTCAACCGCTGAGTTATCCCAGCTTTGTGTGTTTATCTGGTGTAAAGCGGCATCTGCAGTTCCTCCCTGTGCATCTGGCCTATGGTATTGTAATGAATACGGCGAAAGCTCTTTAGACCAACGTGGGTCCGAAGGTGCTTAAACAAAAGTGACAGAAGTGTGGGGACGCTGTAGGATCGATCCTCTCAGGGGTTAAAGTTGCTTCACAAACCTATTTAACCAAATGGAGTACGTTTAGCAAATTAACTGCTTAAAGCTTGGATATCGTTGGGGGGGGGGAGGAGGGGGGGAGGGGGAGGGGGGGAGAGGGAGGGGGAGAGAGGGGGAGGGAGGGGGGAGGGGCGGGGGGGGGGGGGGGGGGGGGGGGGGGGGGGGGGGAGACTAATACTCCGTGTGGAGAATATCCAGAGCCGCTTGTTCCAGACGAAACGTTTTCACATGAGTAATTTTAACCGATGTATTCCAGTGGTGTATACTAGAGAGAAAAATACAATTAAGCAAAAGTATAATTGAACTGAACGTTGTTCGTGGTTGTGAATGATCGAAATTCGTGTTTCTCCTATTTACTGTTGTATTTATTCACACGTGCATCTTTCCGCGGACCTTGTTCGAAAGTGAAAACCAATTATTGGCTCCCCGACGCGCTTTCAATAGTGCATCGATAGTTACTTTTCAATAGGATGTTACTTAACAAGGTGCATTGGGGTTAGGGCGATTTTTCACTTCGACAAACACGAGGAACATCAATAGATATTTTCTGAAAGTCTTCTTAAATTGCAAAGGACCCGCTACGGGAATAAAAGGCTGTTTGTGTCGCTGTGGTTGATGTGGTCATTCTAAAGACCGGCATGGAGTCAATGGGCCGAATTACTTGCCGTGAGCAATATATAGAACATCAACAATATTACGCGGCATACCCGTATATCTAAATCAATTTCATGATAAATAGATGTGAACAATGATGGGTCAATCATTTGACCTATCGCATTATGTTGGTGCATCCTATGAGCATCCTATGAAGAAGGTGTAAACAGGTGTAAAATAGTGAAATGTAATGAAGTTGTGCAGATGCTGGAAACCTAAAAAAAAGTATTCAGGGGGTCAGACTACATCTGTGGGGAAGAGAAAGAGTCACCGTTTCCAGAGGAAGGTTCGGCCTGACCTGTTGGATATCTCCAGAAATTCTGGATTGTGTAAGAAAGCTGGCTCGTTAAACCGGAAAATGGAGTCCCACCTGTGATTGTGGAACCCGCAGCTTCAACAAAACATGCCAATAAAGCGGTAGAAATGTATGATGGAGAATTGTAAATAGTTTTAAACGGATAATTTCAATTATATGAATTCAGTTCTATCCTATCGTGTCGTATAAGTATTTCCTCGCTGGTTATCGATATTTTCCCCAAAGACATGTATATGCACGTCAGAGTAATTTTGGAAAGCAGTGGGGATTGTTCAACTTAATATCAGAGCTTGGCGAATAAAGATCTTGTATACAGTTACTAAAATATGCTGAGACAAGGATAATCTGAGTGTCTGACTTCGCCTTTTATCTATTTGAAGAAAAATGTTCTCCGGGCTCCCGCGGGGATCCCCCTGCGCCTTTCTTTAATCTAAGTTCTTAATCATAACAACCTTAGTGTCGATCTTCAAAACTCATAAATCACCGCGAAAAAATACAGGGATTTGTGTGGTTTTCACGAAAATAATATGCAAGGAATGCCTAGGTTTTTTTTAATCAATAGCCTGGCAGATCCAATTTGAATATAAAAATCAGGTCAGACATTTCCCTTCAGTGCAGAGTCAGAGGAGGTCGACGGAAGAGTCATTTGAACTTCTGCTCTACGGGGGGAACGGAAGATTTCAGGGTGGTGTTCGCGGGAAGAGCGGTGGAGATTTTTCCAGGGGTATCCCATCTGATATTTGTCCCCCGAATCAACCACTAGTTTTCGAATGAGTTTGACGTGCACAATGGTGACATCTCGGATGTCCTGGTATGGAACGTCTCATCTTGGGCGCAGATGCAGCGTAGACGAATTGGGAGTCTTCGCAGGAGGCAGGGCGGAAAGAACTGTAGTCGAGATAGTTGAGATGAATATTGATTTCTCTAATTTCAAGTAACCACTGGATTCTCTTTCTCTCTCCATCCCTCACCCACCCGTCGCACCTGCTTCACGTTCTCACCTAGCAAACAACAAACAATTGCTTGTTTCCTTTATCATCGTTACTTTTTTGCAAATCTTTCATTCATTTCTTCTATATCTCTCTACATCACCTCCCATATATCTTGTTTCCCTTTCCCCACACACTCAGTCTGAAGTTGGGTCTCGACCCGAAACGACACCCATTCCTTCTCTCCAGAGATGCTGCCTGTCCCGCTGAGTTACTCCAGTTATTTTGTGCCTATCTTCATGCACAATTTAGATGTCCTGTTTCCATCACGGCTCCAATGCAAAAGGACTTCATTGGCTATAAGAGTTTGGAATATCCTGAGATAGTGTAATGTGTTACTGACGTGCATTCCTTAAAATAAGGCGTGGTGAGAAATGCTGTAAAGGAACTGCAGATACTGGTTTGCAAAAATAAAAATACTGAAGCAACTGATCGGGTCAGGTAGAATCTCTGGAGGACACGGACAGATGACGTTTCGGGTGGGATCCTTCTTCAGACTGATTGGAGTGGGGGGGGGGGGGGGGGGGGGGGGAGCTGGAAAAGAGGCGCGGCCAGGACAAAGCCGAGAGGGTTATAGGTGGATACAGCTGTGCGGCGTTTGTTGACTCGCAGATGTATGGGCAAAGTATAGGAGTTAAAAAGGAGACGCAATGGTGCAAACTAAAAGAGAAATGTGAAGCTAGAGGAAGGAATATAGGTGGAAGGGGACGACAGATGGAGGGGAAAGGGACAGTATAAGGGAAAAAATGGGTGCGCACCAGGTAGGGGAGAGGCGTGTGTGTTATCTAAAATTGGAGAATTTTGGCCTGAAGAAGGGTTTCGGCCCAAAACCTCACCCATTCATGTTCTCCAGAGATGCTGCCTGACCCGTCTGAGTTACTCCAGCGTTTTCTGTCTATCCTCGGTTTAAACCAGCATCTGCAGTTCCTTCCTACACGAGTTACTCCAGCGTTTAGTGTCTATCTCCAGTGTTCACACGGGTGGGTTACAAGCTGTCGTCACATCCCACATTCATTGTTGGCACAGGTTGCATTCGTCTGCATATGTGGGTAAATAGGAGAAACTGGCTACTCCAGGGCTCACATTCAGGATTCAGGGATAACAATCCTTTAGCAGTCGTGGCTTGTCGATCGCCATGTAATTACAACGAGCGACATTCATACCTCTCACAGCCCACCCATCTCCGCCCTCACCACCCCGTAACCTGTCACCTCTTTGACATGCAATTATTCCATGTGTGCTGTCACAATAAAATCTATATCATTGTTAGCGATAAACTGCAGCACTCATTATAATACAAGCAATGTTTGGATAATATCGCTCATTTAATCTAAGTGTAAATTACAGACACCCATGGTATGAGATGACATATTAGTGCCTCCGCAACGTGTGCAGGTTTGGCTACGCGGTTACGAGAGACCACGTTTTTAAACGTGGATTTCCGATAAATCTCTCAAATTATCAAAGAGATTACTGAACAAGCACATACACAACACCCCCGTTGGAGAATGGAGAATGTTCTAAATGTTCTAAATTTAGCTCATATCTAGATTATGGGTAAGAAACGATAAAGCAGCAATGTGGACGGTTCTGTCTCTGAACTGACCGGGGTTTTGGACAGTTACTGGATGAACTTGACACACTATACATCGATCTATTTTTAAAACCAGCAACAACGCAGATCAGGGGTAAAATACAAACCACGTGCACAATCCACTAATCTTTGCTCAACGCTTATAAAATCGGCTTTAATGAACGTTGTGGAAGAACTATCATATTTGGAAATATGACATTATTGTCATACGGTCTTGTACGATATAAAAGTGCACTTCATTATGTGCCATGGTAGCTAAACTATGTTTGCTGTGTTGATGGAAGTGAGGTTTTGGCCTTATGTCTGGTATCTCGAGGTTGGTATGAATATTGATTTATCTCACTTCAAGTAGCCCTTGCAATTCCTCTCCCTCCCCCCCTCCACCCAAGTACCAGCTTCAAGTCGTCTTGTTGAGTCTCATTGTCTGTACCCGTTTTCACCGAGCAAACAGCTAATAATGGCCAGTTTCCTTTATCATCGTTACTGGTTTGCATATCTTTCATTCATTTGTTCTATATATCTCTACATCACCGTCTATATCTCTCGGTTCCCTATCCCCTGACACCCAGCCCGAAGAAGGGTCTCGACCCGAAAAGTCACCTATTCATTTTCTCCAGTGATACTGTCTGTCCCGCTGGGTGCAACTCCAGATTTTTGTGTCTATCTTCGGTGTAAACCAGAATCTGCAGTTCCTTCCGGCGCATCACCAAGTTTCCTTTCGGATCCGCTGAATGACAATAGGCATTCTACTCTTAGAGGTTACTCGGCATCTAATCCCTTTCTATAACTGAGCTCCCAAAATCGAAAGGGAAGAGCTGTAACTCAGTAAACTGCAAATAGTTGCACGTGAAACAAAACAGAACATGGTAGTTTAAATACAGCGAGGATCAAATAATGCAAGGAGTAAGGTAAACATATGATTGCAGAAAGTCAGAGCAAAAATCCACAAACTGAAGAAGTGTTTCGACCCGAAACATCATCCATTCATCTCTCCATAGACACTGCCTGTCCCGTTGAGTTACTCCGGTATTTTGTGTCCAACTGAAAATACAATCACACACCTAACATTCGATTATTCAATTGTTCTATATAATCAAGGAATTAGTACTACATTAAATTGATTGAAGCAAATCGTATTACAATTGAAACAAAATGGAAACATGTTTGGAGGAATTATCAGGAAACATTGATAAATATTAACTGCATTTATGTACGTCCCAGCCAGATTGGAATCCATCATCGTGGCAAGATATAATTTTCTGTCTTTGCATGTTCATTGCGATACTAGCAACTTCATGACTGTATCTTTCGAATTGTTTTTGAAAAGTTATACATAGCTGTAGATCATGGTAAATAAATACAAATTAACAGAACATGGATTTTGATGAAGGTAGACAAAAAAACTGGAGAAACATTCTTAAACAAGGGTTTTGATGAGATGATATTGAGGAACCCTGCACCGATACTAACGCAGTGTACTGGATGATAAATTTGACATCTTACATGCAGTAATATTATTGTAAATGAACATTGAATAGTATTGAACATTGTTAAATATTGCACTAAGGCAACCTGGATAACAGCATAATAGCAAATGCTTGGAATAAACACACTTGAATAGAATCGACATTGCATTACAGACCTACATCTATAGTTCAGAGAGGATTATCTAGCGCTAATAGTCTGTTGTCCAGGTAAGTATAGAAGAATACTATCACATTACACGTTTCCAATGTTACTGGCACTTTCAGGTTGGATATGGATAGAGATAACTTCGGTTCTATTCGTACCATAAAATGGTGAGCCGATACCAAGAATGAAGAGGAGTAGAGGCGGGAGTATATTTTATATTGAAGCATCGTGAAGAAATAGTTATCAGGATTTTTATAGATGCTGAATTTAATATGCATTAATTTGTTTAGAAGTGGTTTTAATTTATTTTCCTTCAATATTTTCTCTGGGCTCAATCAACATTTTTTCTAATCTGGAGCAGCTATAATGTCGTCATCGATATATTCTCTGATGTGGAACGTCGCTCTCTGCTTTTGTTGCTCGGCCTTAGATTCTGTGGTAGTAGTTCGGCGAAGAGAATGGACACAAAAATACTGGAGTAACTCGGCGGGACAGTCAGCATCTCTGGATAGAAGGAATTTGTGTCGTTTCGGGTCGAGACCTTTCTTCAGACTGAGCTTTATATCTGCCTTGCGAGAGAATGATTTGCTTTATGTGTAGGAAGGAACTGCATACGCTGGTTTAAACCGAAGACAGACACAAAAAGCTTGAGTAACTCAGAGTGACGGGCAGCATCTATGGAGTGAAGGGATGGGTGACGTTTCTGGTCGAGACCCTTCTTCAGACTGGTTAGGGATAAGCAAAACGAGAGATATAGACGATGATGTGGAGAGATAAAGAACAATCAATAAAAGATATGCAAAAGAGTAACAATGATAAAGGAAACAGGCCATTGTTAGTTGTTTGTTGGGTGAAAACGAGAAGCTGGTGCGATTTGAGTGGGTGAGGGATAGGGAGAGATGGAGGGAATGTAGGGGCTACCTGAAGTGAGAAAAAAAATCAATATTCACACCACTGGGCTGTAATATCTGTTTTATATTCACTGCACCTATAACATCACCGCAGGTTACCTGGTCGTGATCACATTAGTTTTAATGGGAACTTGCTGTGCAGAAAGTGACCTACAATACACGACCCAATTAGTTCACCGATTGTAAAGAACGTGGGGCGTCCCGGGTCGTAAAAGTCCTTGTAAGTGTAACTATTTTATCCGTTGTTGGGGGGGGCTAAACCTTTAGATGTTGTAATTAAAAATGCGAATGAACGAAATCATAGGATATTAGTTGGCTCATATCAGTTGAAATAAACCGTGCAGGAAGGAAGTGCAGATGCTGGTTTAAACCAAAGATAGACACAACAAGCTGGAGTAACTCAGCGGGTCAGCCAGCATCTCTGGAGAAAGGGAATGGATGATGTTTCCGGTCGACGTCCTTCTTCAAACTGAAGAAGAACTGAAGAGTCTGGAAAAGGGACTCGACCCTGAAACGTCACCAATTCCTTTTCTCCAGAGATGCTGCCTGATCCAACTTTCTGTGTCTATCTTTAGTTGAAATAAATGGTCTGGTTAAGCAAATGTGCCCATTTAATACGAATCCTCACAGAAATGTAGAAAACAACTGCATAAGAGAAAGTGGGAAAGATTTAGTCTAAAATCATTTCCACTTGAATTGTAGGAATGCATTGGTATAGGAATACAAGGTGCACACACACACATTAGGGGCGAACATTAAATAAATATATTTTGAATCCTGTAATTACGACCTAGTGCATATAACATGATGCAATGAGCTGCAGCGGCGAGTGTTGATGTACGTTCATGAACTGTATAGAAATACCAAGACTCCAATATCTACAATTGTTCACATTAATCCCCATTGGGCTGAGTGTAGTGATGAGCCACGTCTCTTGCTTTGGCTCTTCCGGGTTAGTAACATGCAACGTGAGTGATATTTTGACGTGAAGATAGACACAAAGCGCTGGCGTAACTCAGCGGGACAGGCAGCATGACTGGAGAGAAGGAATAGGTGACGTTTCGGGTTGGGACTCTCCTCCAGTCTGAATATTTTTTGCTGCATTTTGACTGAAGATATATCTCGACCCGAAACATCACCCATTCCTTCTGTCCAGAGATGCTGTCTGTCCCGCTGAGTTACTCCAGCATTTTGTGTTTACCTTCGATTTTTATCCAGTTCCTACCCACGCACCTGATATTTTGACGTTATGACTACAAATGGAACTGACTTTATCATCCACTGAGCAGTGCTGGGAAAGAGCTACCTTATTAATCTGCCGGGAAAACTGCGAGTTTAATGGGATTAAGTTCCATGTGCCCATTTGCCACAGATCGACATGACACTATTTAACTGTCTGGACGTGATGAAATTCAGATTGCACAAGTCATCTTCTTGAATAACATTTGAAATCTAAATTGAAACGTTCGGCGCTGGGGTAAATAACCCAAACCTACCTAATTAAAATAAAAAGCCTGTTTAGATGGGAAAAAAACTTGGAAATGTACTCTTAAAGGCTATACGTGGCTAAATTACAACACTTCCATATACACCAACAAATCAACAGTATAAATTGTGCGATTATGAAAAAAATATCGATTAGGTATTATCCAGCAAATTGTGAACATTCCATCACCACACGCTTAGTTACATTATTATATTCATGACATATTAACTATTCATATTAGAAAGCGGAGAAACAATATACCACCTGTTCCTTTGACCTATGCTTTATGAGAAGTATGTACTTGCCACTTTATTCTCTATCTCTTGCGCTTCCCAAAGAATATAAATCACTTTTTCATAACTGAGATTCATCGGACAGAATTTGAATATTTTGGTATTATTGTGAAATCGGGCTGACGCGCATATTTGTTTGGTAACCCTGTTTGCCTGTGCCTGTGTCTCGCTCTCTCTTGACTCAGTCTGAAGAAGGGTCTCGACCTGAAACGTCACCCGTTTGTTCCATCAAGAGATGCTACCTGTCCTGCTGAGCTACCGTGTCTATCCTCCAAACCACAAACCCTTCCTTCAATTAATACATCCACAATATTCCACTTCATGTTCAAAAGTCGACACATGAACGGTCTGAAGCCATCCAGCTCGCATCGAAATACTAGGCATCAGTAAATTGTTGTGTAGGTTGTGACATGTCTGTAAGATCTCTGAAGCGAAGTCACCGCTAGAACCATTGTGGAGACAAAGTGACATGTGTGTCCACGCGGTTAGATTGTAACTGGGAAACAACGTCCAACATCCACAGTGCAATGCAAGGATAAAAAATATCGTTTCATAAAACATTCCGGCCGGGATTTAGCCAAGAGATTTATGTAACGACTTCAAGAGCTTTGAAGCTCTCGTGTAATCTACCATAAATGGGCGCACTCTAAATATCAGCCACGGGTTATGTACAGTGAAATGCTATTTGATAACCATTTTACCAATCTGAAACATGAAATGGTCACGTTTCAAGGTTAGAACAATCAGGCGACAAATAAAAAAAAATATTCCCCGAACTCTTGCCTTTCAAATAGCAAATCTAAACGAGTATTCCAAGTATTCAAAGATAACGCCCCCTACTAACCCCGCGAACGCGTTTCTTAAATTTCACGCAGTAAAAATCTGCCTTTAAAAAAAATAATTAAAAAAACTAAAAAAAAACTGCCTCCAATAGATCACGTTTTGCGTCCCTTTCTAGACTGTAACCACGACTACTCCCTATCACACTCGGTGGAAAGCAGTCTGAATTGTCCGGCGGTGGTGAAAGTCGCTATGTAAACGCACCTTCTCCCTAACGCACCCGGTCTGAATTAGAACGTCATTAGTAAGGTGTGTCGGGATTCAAGATGGATTACAGTACAGAGGCATCAGATATTCACACACGCGTACAGTGGATTATTTATTTTTAATCTCTCACAAAACTCTAATATACTTACATCAAATCCTTATTATGTGAAATTATATATATATAACTTCACATAATAAGGATTATATATATATGTATAGGTGACGTTTCGGGTCTAGACCCTTCTTGTAGACCCGAAACGTCACCCATTCATTTTCTCCAGAGATGCTGCCTGTTCGACTGAATTACTCCAGCTTTTTGTGTCCATCTTCGATTTAAACCAACATCTGCAGTTCCTACACACACACACACACACACACACACACACACACACACACACACACACACACACACACACACACACACACACACACACACACACACACACACACACACACACACACACACACACACACACTCCCCAACCTCTTGTAGCAAATCTGAACGAATATTCCAATTATTCAAAAATAACGCCCATATATGTGTAGGAAGGAACTGCAGTTGCTATTTGAAACCGAAGAAAGACACAAAAATCTGGAGTAACTCAGCGGGACATATATATCTCAGGATATATATATATATATATATATATATATATATATGTGTGTGTGTGTGTGTGTGTGTGTGTGTGTGTGTGTGTGTATGTGTGTGTGTGTGTGTGTGTGTGTGTGTGTGTGTGTGTGTGTGTGTGTGTATGTGTGTGTGTGTGTGTGTGTGTGTGTGTGTCTGTGTGTGTGTGTATGTGTCAGAATTATCCTCCAGCCCTTGACCCCATTAATGAACTATTTGAGTCTGGCCTAACGCAGCGACCTGATGTCTGTCGGCACGTCGTACACTGGTTAGCGGCTGGCCCATTGTACACAGGCAGGGTCGGTGCTTCGGCGGCTTCAACCTTCCACTGAAGGCGCCTGAAATTGGTGCCTGCATAATCACAGCAACATGCATATTTAAGCGAGTAAACCAAGACTCCCTTCAATTCCCCTCTCCACACCGCAGACAAGCACATCAGTGGTCAATGGTTTATTTATTGTCACCTGTACCAGGTACACTGCTGTACATTTGCTGCATACAGCTCAGTAAAAATATCACCGCACATAAGCACAACCCCCCGGTTAGTACAGAATGCACAGAACAGCCCACCCAGTCCATTGCACAATTTATCCGCCTCGATTACTGATTACTCGGCAACGTATGAGTTTTGGGACGCTGTTGGCAATTCATACACTACTGATGTATCTCTAACCTATACGTTTGGTTGGCGGTCAAATCATTAAACCCAGAAAAGTTCACGATATCTCTGGGATACTGACAGGGAATGGGTGAGAAAGTGGGATATCATTAAACTAGTGTGGACGGGTGATGAATGGGCGGCGTGGACTTGATGGGCCGAAGGGCCCGATTCCATGCTGCAAATCAAAATGAACTAACATATCCGCTCTGGCAACCGAAAGTGCTCAGAGGATTTTGGAAAAAATATTGATTCTATTGTAAATGAATCCCTCAGCTACTTGTTGATAATGAGTGAGGTCAGGGAGTTGAAGGGAGGGGCGATTCCAATGCCGAATACACTTGACCCAATATAATGACTAGTTTGTGTAGGAAGGAACTGTAGATGCTGGTTAAACCGAAGATACACGCAATATGCTGGAGTAACTCAGCGGGGCAGGCAGCATCTCTGGGGAGAAGGAAAGTCTGAACAAGGGTCTCGACTTTAAAAGTCGCCCATAATACTAGTTTCCTCGTCTAGACTCCCTCCACTTGCGACCCATGTCAGACTTGGCCATGGGAGAAGTTCAGCCCGATGCAGATTTATGAATACGAATTTTTCAGTTAGGATTTGGTTGCAGGCGAAAGTGGATGCTCGGCCACGTGATCCCATTTGATTAGTTCTGATGCATTTATTCAATGAAGATTTTCCGCTTGTCATGGGCCATGAATAGGAGTCTTTGTGTTCCGGGCCTGGGCATGGTCCCACGACTCCACGCAATAGCATTGGACCTGTATCTGTTCCCCGGCAATAGACAGTCCCCCCGTTCAAAATCTATTAGCACTTAATCCACATGAGATGAGGGGTATGGATTATTTACACAATGGCCATGATTACTAATCACAGAATAAAATCAACCGGCCGCTGATTCCCGTTTAAATTCAGGTCTGCATCGCCTTGTTAGTGCTGGGGCATTTCATTACGAGTGACTGGGTCCTTGGGAATGTTTTAATCATTATATGGAATTCCAAGCTCGCTCGTTCCCCCCTCTGTACATGAAAAGGAAGTTGTAGTCTCATATCAAGCCTTTACATTCAACAACCAAGGATCGCTAATGATGGATGAGAGGAGTGAATGCCACGAAACAAACCATAGCGGAGCTTAAAATAAAACGAACAGAGGCTTAAGCTATATTAAATTACCCTGATTAGGAATCCCGGGTCTAGTCAAAGGCTGTCGGAGAGGCTGGGAGTCTGAAAGTACTGCTGTTCAGTGCCGGGGAGAGGGTCAGGAGGTGAATGAAGTTCACAGGGCCTTTTCTTTTCTTATGCTAACGCAAAGTACATGTGCCAATGCTCACTGGCCTGGAAATAAAAACGGTTCTGCCTAAAACTCGCCAATAATCCGCGCCCGAGTTTGGATGGGGAGGGGGTGGTGGGAGACCCAGATCTGTAGCTAATTGCTGGCCGCTCGCTTTTTCTGCTCTGGCTCAGCCTGTCAGCCGAAAACTACCCCCACCCCCCCACCTTCAGTGTGCGCCGCCGTTGAGTTTAAAAACAGCAACACTCCCAGCCACCGCAACCCTGGCCGGTTTCTGCAACCCAGCTCCGCGCCTGCAACTGCGCCGTACTTGTAAATTTACAAAGGACGATGAAGTGTGTGTGTTTTCCCCGATGATAATGCACGCGGATGCGAAAATAATTAGGTTGCTGATGCTGGTCGCAGCCCCATTGTCCCGGCGGCTACACGGCTATCAATATCGCAAACTCTTCATTCAATATTAAAAAAAACAAATCTGGCGTACCTTTCTAAAAAGGGTTATCTAAATATGAACGAATTAAAACACATACAAGGCCCCCTTTCGCCAGACGGCTGAATCTCGGCTCAGAGCCCCAGTCAATTGGGTTCATTAAAACAGCGGAGCTTAATTCAATCTCAACGCTTTGAACTATCAAAGGTTTTTTTTTGCTTTGGGTTGAGGTTAAAAGATTGGTGATTATTAAATACAAAATGTTGCTGTGTGGGGCAAATTAGCTGAGACATCATCGGGCGAGCCGAGGCACTGTGGTTTTAACAAATTAGATTAATGACACGGTACAATGTACTGAAGGTGGATCCTTAAGGCAGTACCGGGTTCTTGTGAACGGCACCTCCCTGCATTGAACACACTGCACAACAGATTTTCAAAGGCTCTCATTGTACACTACACCAAATCCTGCCGCCGCTTTCTTGCTTCGTGAGAAGGAGATGCAGCGAGAGAGGGTTTTTTAAAAAATTCCTTAGTAAAACATTTAATTTCAAGACAGGCGGCTCAGTAAACACCTCCACTCACTCCCCTCCCCTCCCCTCCTCCCACATTTGCCTCTAAACCAACTCTCACTTAGACACTCGTTTGTTCAGCAGACCATCACTTTGAATGCTTGCTTGCATTAAGAAGGGATGTTCACGTTGCCCACTCATTTTCCGGACTCACACGGTAAATTCATTTTGTGTAGGAAAGAACTGCAGCTGCTGGTTTAAACCGAAGAGATCTCGACCCGAAACGTCGCCCATTCCTTCTCTCCAGAGATGCTGCTGCCTGTCCCTCATTGTTACTCCAGCATTTTGTGTTTACATTCGGTAAATACATTTCCTATGGGGTGGATTTAAAACAAGAACAGCGAGAATTACTTGCATTCATAATCATCAAATCTTTATAATAAATTAGCGGGGCACGTTCTAGGTCAGAGCGCGGCCGCCTACAGGTGTGGGCCTACATGGCCTAGAATATGGCTTCAATCGAATTAGCCTTACAGCGAGGCCGGACTTGAACGTATGCAACTATCGTTGGACTTGTTTTTAGAGCCCCCCACCCATTTTTTAAAAACGTGCATTTGTATAGAGTGGGTGGCCAACGGTATATTGTCGAGGGCCTCTCTGTTTTGTAAATATTTCCTGTTGATATTGGCCATCACAGGGAAATTACTCCAACACATTAAAACAAGTAACTAAACATCTCTTTAGGGCTTAGGCTATTATTGAGAGACATTTTCCTAACAGAAGGGCGAAATATGGCAAATTACACATGCTTATCAGACCTGTTATTAAGGGCTCTAGTGGCTCTTGTTGAAAGGTAATACAAAAGGGTCTGGAAGCTTCATTTATGTCGAGCAAGCACCTCAACCAGGCAAATAGAAAGTGTTTAACTCATTATCTCCTCTGTACGTTGGAAGCCCACCCCACACCCACACATTTATCAAACTTCAAAGGGAAATCAGTATTGCAGAGTAAAACCTCTCCCCGTCTACCATTCGTGTCTTTCTCGTCTGATCTTGACGATTAGAAATGTCGTTAACATGTTGTGCCTCAGATGCCTCGCGTTATTGGGGAGGAGACGAGAGCAGATGTGACTGGTTTATATTTGTGGATTTCATTCCATACCCTGTGATAAACACACATCTTACTTCACCGTCGCTTTATGCAAAATTAAATGTGTATTTGGATAGAACATTTGCAATTATTAAAGACGGGGTAAGCTTATTTTAAATATGTCACGTTCCCCTGGATGGTGCTCCTTGCTATGTGATAGTTGCCTTGGCACAGACTGCTGGTGAAATTGACTGAAGGTGATCCTCTGGAGGGGGAGGGGTGGACATCACAGGGCAGGGCGGAGAAAGATAAAACTTCGGCTGTTCCTGAACGTCATCAGAGAGCTTTATCAGAAAAGGAGGCGAGAGGCAGAGATGGTCTAGGGTCTTATCGCACCTCGAGCGTCTTCCGGCCTTCAAGTGAAGCACTTTGAAGCGCAGTGCTTATCGGTTCCCAGGCAATTGCAGCAATCATTCTGTGCATGGCAAGATTCACTGAAGCGCCAATGAGATACATATTCAATGAATCTGCTTTTAATGGCGATGATTAAGGGAGGCAGGGAGGACAGGATGGGTTGCCAAATGTCGCTCAGGTGTAGTGGAGTCTTATAATATCCAGGGCAGACTACAACTTTAAAAAAAAGACAGAGTGCTGGAGTAACTCAGCGGGTCAGGCAGCATCTCTGGAGAACATGGATAGGCGACTTTACCGATCTTCAGACATGTCAGGTGTCACGGAAAGAAGACAACATCTATGCTTTCTCATTGGTTGAAAGATACAGCATGGAAACAGGCCCTTCCGTCCACCGAGACCGCACCGACCATCGATTACCAGTGCAGATGCTGGTTTACGTCTTTTCATCTCTAGCCTTTTGTCCAATAATCTGCCAACCCACCCCCCCCCCCCCCCCCCCCCCCACCACCACACACACACACCTGTATCCACTTATCTGAAGAAGGGTTTCGACCCGAAACGTCGTCCATTTCTTCTCCCCAGAGATGCTGCCCGTTTCGCTGAGTTAATCCAGCTTTTTGTGTCTATCTTCCACTTATCACGTGCCAGGCTTTATGTGGAATATTTGCTGTGGGATAATATTAAGCACATTTACATTGAAGACAAACTCTCAGCTGAGGAATTCTTCAAAGTGCTGGTTTCATTTCCGATCTCTCCTCAATTCTCTTTGTTCACCATTTGAAAGATGCATGATCCCCTGTCGTCACCAGCTCCTTCACATTACACTTTCAATCTATCTGATTGACTATACAAAACGTAAAGCCCAATATAAAGGGGGAAATGAATTCACCATACCCTGATGGATCAATAGCAAAGTTAAAGTAACTTACTATTATTGGTAAGTTAAATAGTACTTTATTCAGTAAGTACTTTAAATAGTAAGTTATTCAGTGTTAAGTTACTACTCTCTACCGGAATGGTTCTTACATTCTTTACTTCCCCAATTGAACCAAACTAAAGGAGAACAGTAGAATATTATGCTGTTCAGCCCCATTAAACATACTCTAACATGCAGCTTTCTACACTATCCTCGATTCTCACTCACTTTACTTCATTCCCAGAGAAGAAAAAAAATCAAAATCAAACTCTGTGAACGTATAATAGTAACAGCTGAACCATTTTTTCTTTTCCACTTCCATGATCACAGCAGTTCAAGAACTACCAAATTCATTGAGTTGTGCAGGAAGGATCTGCAGAGTGTTTAAGAAGGACCTGCAGATGCTGGAAAATCGAAGGTACACAAAAATGCTGGAGAAACTCAGCGGGTGCAGCAGCATCTATGGAACGAAGGAAATAGGCAACGTTTCGGGCCGAAATCCTTCTTCAGACTGATGGGGGGAACTGCAGATGCTGGTTTAAACCAAAGATAGGCACACAAACTCAGCGGGACAGGCAGCATCTCTGGAGAGAAGGAATGGGTGACGTTTCGGGTCGAGACTCTTCTTGCGTCCGATGAAGGGTCTTGACCCGAAACGTCACCCATTCCTTCTCTCCAGAGGTGCTGTGGGTCCCGCTGAGTTACTCCAACTGTCTATCTTAAGTTCATTGAGTTGCCTGTTTCAGAGTACTAACTCTTATGTCCAAGTACTTTCCCCTGCAACCGCAGGAGATTTAGAATTGATTAAGCTTGGGGTTTAAAACCTTTAATGGAAAACGCTGACCAAGAACCATTAACCCTTAATTATTATGGAAACAAAGGTGGAAGGAAGGTATTACGTTTTAATGTCAAGCATATAAACGGATCTTTTTTCACATAAGTAATCTTCGTGGTGCCATATTTCACATTACACCAGGCTCAGAATTCATAATGTACCGCACTCTTAAGCAGTTCACGAGTGGCAACGATTTGAAGCTGGTCGAATACTTAGAGAACATAAAACAACGGTGACAAAAATATTAGTCTTAGCATTTTCAACTGATGTGATTGAATATGTGATCTTCTGCTCAAGTTATACTTGCATGACAATCGATTGCACGTTTAGTTACAACAGAGAGAAAGCAAACTATTTCTCTCAGTATCATCATAGTTATTCCAACACTTTCTAAAAGCTGGACTTTCACCTATAAGTAGGGCAAACTGAGTGCACATCATCTTGCAAGCCTTTAGAGATAATGGCTCAGATTTTGTGAAGTATTGATGGGGGAATCTGTCAGCATTCACCATTATTACCCTGCAGAATTGACAGCAGCGTTGGGACTTCTCTTCATATGAATTTGAAAGCGGAAATCCAGAAATTACTGTCACCAATTTACGGTTCGCCAGAAGGCTGCACTCCGACACTGGGTTCGCCTAGAGTTTGGCCTGAGAGGAGGATTTTGGGCTAATTTCTCCATCCTTATCATTAGTCATCAGAAAATCTGTGCTTATGTTCCAAATGGTGCAAGTGCATTTCCGTTTGATTTTAATGGAAGATAATGACCAAGAGACCTCAGGTAGGTTCGGTAATGTATAAGGTCTCACGGTTAGGTCATTAGTTTAACAACACTATTTTTAATAGTAGCAGAATTTTTCATCAAAATCTCCAATGGCTTGTTAATTTGGATTTTTTTAAATATTTAAAAAATAATGCAGCTTAAGCATTTTTATTTATTTTAGTTTGGTTCGGAGATACGGCGCGGAAACAGGTCCCTTCGGCCCAATGTCTGCGCCGACCAGCGGTCACCCCGTACACTAGCATTATCTCTAGGGACAATGTACAATTCATACCAAAGCCAATTAACCTACAAACCTATAAGTCTTTGGAATTTGCGAGGAAACCAGAGCACTCGGAGAAAACCCACGTGGCTACGGAGAGAACGTAAAACTCCGTACAGGCAGCACCCGTAGTCAGGATCTAACCCGTGTCTCAATAGACAATAGACAATGGACAATGAACAATAGGTGCAGGAGTAGGCCATTCGACCCTTCGAACCAGCACCGCCATTCAATGTGATCATGGCTGATCATCCCCAATCAGTACCCCGTTCCAGCCTTCTCCCCATATCCCCTGACTCCGCTATTTTTAAGAGCCCAATCTCGCTCTCTCTTGAAAGTATCCAGAGAACCGGCCTCCACTTCACACAGAGAATTCCACAGACTCACAACTCTCTGTGTGAAGAAGTGTTTCCTGGTCTCTGTTCTAAATGGCTTACCCCTTATTCTTAAACTGTGGCCCCTGGTTCTGGACTCCCCCAACATCGGGAACACGTTTCCTGCCTCTAGCGCGTCTAAGCCCTTAAAAATCTTATATGTTTCAATAAGATATCCTTTCATCCTTCTAAAATCCAGAGTATACAAGCCCAGCCTCTCCATTCTCTCAGCATATGACAGTCCCGCCATTCTGGGAATTAACCTTGTAAACCTATGCTGTACTCCCTCAATAGCAAAAATGTCCTTCCTCAAATTAGGGGAGCAAAACTTCACACAGGTGTGGTCTCACTAGGGCCCTATACAACTACATAATTACCTCTTTGCTCCAACTCCTCTTGTTATGAAGGCCAACATGCCATTCACTTTCTTCACTGCCTGCTGTACCTGCCTGCTTACTATCATTGACTGAAGAACAAGGGCCTTGTTCTCCTGAGGAAGTAGAGATGTTGGTGAACTTTTATGGCTGTAGCTTTAAAAATGGTCATCCAGGATAAATGGTTGGTGATATTTATGCCCAGGAACATGAACTCCATTGGGGCATGTACTCCACCTCACTTCCTGAACTTAAGAACTTTCGAACATAGACTTTAAACATTACAGATACAGCATGGAAATTGGCCCTTCGGCCCACTGAGTCTGTACCAACCAGTGATCCCTGTACACTAGCACTATTGTACACACTAGGGATATATTAAATTTTTACCGAAGCCAATTAACCTTCAAACCTGTACGTCTTTGGAGTGTAGGAGGAAACCGGAACACCCGGAGAAACCCTCGCGGGCACAGGGAGAACATACAAACTCCGTATGGGCAGCACCCGTAGTCAGAATCGAACGCAGGTCTCTGGCGCTGTAAGGCTGCGACTCTACCACTGCACCACCGTGCCACCTCTCTGGCATGGTTTGGGACTGATGGCCGCCGTTGTATGTGGGTGTGATACTCTGTCTTTTATTTGTGAAGCAGGAAGCCCCAATGTGCATTCGCTGTGAGTTTTGTCAAGGGAAGGATCTTTGAGGGATGTTAAATCCAAATAATCTTTTATTCACCCAAGTAAGGGTCAATGAGAACAAGGCTCGGGTGGCGCAGCTGGTAGAGCCGCTACCCCACAACTACATGGACCCGGGTTCCATCCTGATCTCGGGTGCCGTCCGTGTTGAGTTCCCACGTACTCCCTGTGACCACACGGGTTTCCTCCGGGTACTCCGGTTTCCTCCCACATCCAAAGATGTGTGCGGGTCTGCAGATTAATTAGCCTGCGTAAATTGTCCCTGGTGTGTAAGGAATGGATGCGAAAGTGGAATAACATAGAACTAGTGTGAATGGGTGATCGATGGTCTGTCGGACTCGGTGGGGCAAAGGGTCTGTTTCCATGCTAAACTAAAATAACCTAAAAAATAGGCTGTATCTGTTCATGTTTCTTGATTCCAATTATTTATTTCAAAACAGAAACAGAATTTACGTTCCTCTTTGCTTATGGCCAATTCTCATTCATTGAGTCTTTGTCTTAAATGAAAGAAGTATCACATCTCAGCACATCTGTAATGTGCTTGTCACTGTCCTCAGGAGTTTCTTCCATCTGAATGTAGACACTGTCTGCTTTAAACTCGACAATTGCAAAGCAGGTTACTGATTATTTTAAATACTATTCTGAACTTAAAAATTAAATACCCATCAGCCGAGCTTTTTGGCTGCACAGGGAAATAAGATGCAGATTTCTTTGCTTTATCCAATGATAACTATTTCATGACATGAAACTGCTAACTCAGAATCAAACCTCACTAATATACTTTTGTATAACCAACCATTTATTTTGTACATAGATCTGAAAGAAAACTAGTTCATGATATTAAAATTGAATGAAGTTGCCAGTAACACTCACTGTGTGGCACGGTGGCGCTGGGGTAGATTTGCTGCCTTACAGCACCAGAGACCCAAGTTCGATCCTGACTACGGGTCCTGCCTTATGGAGTTTGTATGTTCTCCCCATGACCGTGTGTGTTTTCTCCAGGGGCTCCGGTTTCCTCCCACACTCCAAAGACGTACAGGTTTTTAGGTCAATTAACTTCAGTAAAATTGTAAATTGTTCCTGGTGCGTAAGATAGTACTAGTGAACAGGGTGATCGCTGGTCAGCATGGACTCAATGGGCCTAAGGACCTATTTCCATGCTGTATCGTTAAAGTCAACTAAGCTATTGGTCATTTGTTTTTCGTTTGTAGGGGATATGGACTTTTTAATGTGGGGGGTAGGTCTCAACTTTATTTCTAGGTCCCTACCTGGTCGGTGAGGCAGTTTTTTCTCCGGGCTGCCCGTCGACCCGTCCTCGTGGCCTACCAGCGGGCTTGGAGCGCTGTTTCCTGGCGGGGACCGCCCAGCACCTCGGCCTCGGTGGCGGCACAGCGCTGGAGCGCTATCGCGGAGCGGAGTGGAGCGGGCGATGCCTTGCCTGGGTCGCCGCGTGGAGCGACGCGCTGGAGCTCTGGTGAGCTGGACCGCCGAGAGCAACACCTCCGGGCTGCGGGTCTGCGGAGCGGAGAGGCGGCGCCGACTTTAACATCGGGAGCCTGGGAGCTCCAAACCGGCGCGGCCTTGTCGGCTCCGGAAGCCGCGGTCTCCAGCTAGAAAGCGGCCGTTCCAGGTGGCCCAGCCGCCGAGAGGACTCTCCCGACGCCGGGGCAAGACCACCCGGTGAGAACGGCCAGGAACATCGGGCCTCCGTAGAGGCAATTGCGGTGGCCTCAATAGGCCTGACTTTGGGGTGAACTTGGGGTGGGGACTGGACTTTGCGCCTTCCTCCACAGTGGTATCCATTGTGGGGGGATGATTTTTTTTTGTCTAATGTAATCCTGTAAGTCTGTGTCCAAGATGGCTGCCGTGAAGGGAGAGTGAACGCTGGCGCGCTTTGGCTGCCGCTGCTCTCTCTTCACACTGTGTTTTTGATTTTCTGTTTTTGGACTGAATTCTGTTTTTAATTTGTGTCTCTGTGATGTCTTTATTACTTATTTTATTCTGATTATATGTTTTTATTTCTATGAATCTTTGTAAGGTGTCCTTGAGATGTCTGAAAGGCACCCATTAAATAAAATTTATTATTATTATTATTATTTGGCTACAGTGTGAGAGAATAAGGATACAATTTTTTAATGGAGGAGATGTTGTACTCTGTCTCTCCCACTGGCAAATACTGAATGAGTATTGACTCTACAAAGCTCCATCCAGTACCTGGGTTAGAAATGTCTATGCAAGTTTGGAGAACGTAAGAATGGAGAAATCACAAGGAAAGACTCAAAAACCAAATGAAGAATTCTCCACTGTCACCTGTAAACTCTTCTGTTATTAGTACGTAATTAAGTAATTCTAATAAAGATCAATGATTCACTTAAGTATTTGACCTTTTATTGTTGGCCTCTGAGAACATCAGGCAGTACCTAACATTGAAGATCCTATGATGGTCTGATATTCTGTTAATTGAAACTTTGTTTTTTTCCCCTGAATCTCACCAGGAAACTCCAGCGGCTCAGAAATGAAATCACTAATTATAACACGAAAGAGCCCCACATAGCTGAGCTGCCAGTGAAACTTCCTCACATCCGCATAATTGCATGCACTGGTTCTCAGTATGATGCTATGATCTGAGGGTTTGAATCCATGGTAATCATTCATCCAGAGATAAATTGCTTCTGCACAGTCTTTGTTTATTGATCTACTAGAACATCATTATTCCTTGGATTAGCTGTGATATGAAATATGGGGCAAATGAATCTACCATTCTCAATGAAATTACCTGGTGTTTCACTGATCTTTACATTTAGCCATCAAGCTCCAATTATTTGATGTTATATCTTATTGAAATACAATCAGGTTGTATCCACCCAAGTTATATTTTTAAAGACAAGGAATAGGTGACGTTTCGGGTAGAGTCCCTTCTTCAGAAAGATCTTCAGAGATGCTGCTTGTCCCGCTGAGTTACTCCAGCTTTTTGTGTCTACCTGATATTTCTGTCATTGGGTTTTACTCCACTGTCAAAGGCAAACTGTCTTTGTTGATCAGAACCATTTGATACTTCTTCATATTTCTGATATTAGTCAAGAGCGAGAATTAACTAGAGGGGATGTAGGAACAGCATTCTGGCATTTTGGCAGAAAATTCTGGAGCATTGTTCCCTTAAAAGCTATTCGTAGACAAGTTTGTACTTTTCCTGCATAGGAACGTCAATTTGGGTCTATCTTCGATTTAAACCAGCATCTGCAGTTCCTTCTTACATATATTTTTAAAGGATTTTTATAGCAAACTATCTTATCATCTTCCCACAGTTTTAGTTCAGCGGTTTAGTCATCTTGCATAGAGAGAAGGTCCTGTAACTCAGTGAATGAGAGAGAAGGGTGGTTATATTAAGAGACTTCTGCCCTGTTTCTGCACCAACGTGTCAAGAGTTGAGTGTTTTACTACCAAATGTCAAACAGGTGGCACAGCGGTAGAGTTGCTGCTTATGCCCCTGTCCCACTTAGGAAACCTGAACAGAAACATCTGGAGACTTTGCGCCCCACCCCAGGTTTCCGTGCGGTTCCCGGAGGTTCCCAGAGGTTCTTGGAGGTTTTTGTCAGTCTCCCTACCTGCTTCCACTACCTGCAACCTCCGGCAACCACCTGCAACCTCCGGGAACCGCACGGAAACCTTGGGTGGGGCGCAAAGTCTCCAAAGGTTTCCGTTCAGGTTTCCTAAGTGGGACAGGTGCATTACAGCACTAGAGACCCGGGTTTGATCCTGACTACAGGCGCTGTCTGTATGGAAGTTGTATGTTCTCCCCAAGATCCCATGGGTTTTCTCCGGGTGCACTGGTTTATTTAAAAAAATATATTTATTCTATTGGAAGCAATTGTACAAAAAACTTGACAATGTTACAACTTTGTGAACAGCTTCGATTTTAACATTTTCCAAACAGAACATTAAATTAAGAAGAGGAGAAGGAGAAGAGAGAGAGAAAAGAAAGAAAGGAGAAAAGAGAGGAGATATATCCATCGACCCATCCATACGCCCGCTCACCCAGCCCTATTATTAATTTTGAATTTGTGTTCAACTATTGTGTTGTTCAAGAAATTCAATAAAAGGAGACCATATTTTTAAAAATTGTTCGGATTTATCATTCAAGACAAACCTAATTCTCTCTAGATGCAGTGTGTCCGTCATTTCTGTAATCCACATCTTCACTGCAGTCTTTTCCCAGAATTTAAAGTTTTAATTTTTTTGCTGATATTAGACCATAATCGAGAAAGCGTCGTTCTTAGATCGTTAGATTGCTACATGCCTCTGATATTCCCAGTATTATCAATTTTGGATCTGGCTCGAATGGGATTTTCAGTGTTTTGGAGATGACGCTGAATACCCCCGTCCAAATGCTTTCTATTTTTGTACACAGTACAAAACTGTGGGTTAAAGTGGCTTCTCGAGACTGACTTTCATTGCAAAGAGGGGAAACACTGGGGAAAATCTTGCTCAGTTTGGTTTTTGAGTAGTATAGCCTGTGCCGGAGTTTGAACTGTATCAGGCAGTGTCTGTCATTTAAGGAGCAATAATGGATGTATTGTAAGCTTTCGTCCCATATATCATTGGGGATTTGTTGAACCCTCTCATCCTCCTATGCACGCCTGTAAACCTCAGATGATGGGGTGTTGATGTTTTGAAGGACATTGTAAATGTAGGATATCAACTTCTCTGTATCTGCATGTCTATCCAAACACTCATCGAGTTTGTCTGGACTCGCAGTGTTGTAGTCTTGCCTGTATGATCTCACATAGTCCCTAACCTGAACGTATCTGAAAAAATTATTTGTGTTCAGATCGTATTTCTCCCGCAACTCTTGGAAGGAGGAAAGAGTCCCCTTCCAACAAAGGTCTCCCACAGTGTTGATTCCTTTTTTCTCCTACTGGGTGAAAACACCATCTAAAATAGAGGGTTTAAAAGAGGGATTGTTTGCAATAGGAAGAAGGAGAGACATGTCTCTCAATTTGAGACTGAGCTTCAACTGGTTCCAGATACGAATAGTACCATGTATTATAGGTACTATATAGTACCATACATTGACTTATTCAGGGGTAATGGAGACAGGACAATCGAACCTTTGGAGAAAGGCAAGCAATCTTCTCTTTCCATTTTTAGCCAGTTGGCCTGTTGGTGCGAATCATACAACCAGAATATTATGGTTTTAATATTCGTTGCCCTATGGTAAAAGAGGAAATTGGGTAAAGCTAGTCCTCCATTCCCTTTGGATTTGCACAGTGTCGTTTATGTATTCGGTGGCTTTTGTAGTCCCAAATGAAATTAGTAACAATGGAATCCATTTTACTTCGGAGTCACGTGAGTGACTACGTGAAGAGACCCCGTCCAGGCGCATGTGCGTCATATCGTCAGACGCATAGCGACTGCGGCCGAGTTGGAAGGAGCAGAGCCCTCTCCAAGCGGTGAGTGAAAGAAAACCTGAAGGTATGTATTTTACTTTCACTTCAGGTCATTTTTCTTCCGTAGAGACACTGTACTGGCAAACAGGCAAGTCTAAATACGGAGAAGAAATGGGAAAAATAAGGGAAGCGCACCGCAGCTAAAACTCAAGGACAGAATGTCTGAGAGTAGCGGGCGCCCCATTAAAATCGACTGTAGAAAATTGCGACTATAAAAACGGTAGAAAAGTACCATTTAAACACCTATAAGTTATAAGGCCATAAAGAAAAACAGGCCAATAGACTCGGATGAGTCGGACCCAGAGATCATGTCAGATCGGTCGCACTATTGGAATTCCTCATAGAAAAAATGATTTACAAAGGCACACTCCAAGAAGGAGTACATTTACCGTGGGCCTACAGGAGAGCCAGCGTATGGAACACCCAGGAGGAGGTCCTGGGAAACGTTGGCCTACAAGAGAGCCAGCACCAGAAATGTCTGAAGAAAGACAATACACGCGCTGGTCTACAGGAGACCCAGCGTTAGCAGCAACCAAAAAAGGGCTGCCAGAGTATGGCTTCTATGAAGAGCCTGTGAGA
The DNA here is from genome assembly GCF_010909765.2 of Amblyraja radiata. Lineage (NCBI taxonomy): Eukaryota > Metazoa > Chordata > Chondrichthyes > Rajiformes > Rajidae > Amblyraja > Amblyraja radiata. The sequence continues at coordinate 5,121,523 of NC_045989.1, forward strand.
GGAATACCCGATAAAGGGCTTACTAAGCGTAGGCCTATAAGAGAGTCAGCGCAGGAAACACCTGAATAGAAATACCAGGTGAACCCCACTATGAGGAGGAATATCCAGAAGATTCTGATAATGAATCATATGAGGACCAAAGTCCAATAATAAAGCACAAAGTACCAGGTCTGGTCCAAAAATTCTCAGGTCCCAGATTGAAGGGACAACCATTGGCAGAAGAAATAGTATTAACTATATATTATTTGTTTCCCATCAGTTGTAAGAACTGACTATGGATGAGACTGTCAAAAAATATGAAATCCCGCCAGTAAGTAATGTAATATGGGGCTATTTGGTCACCGCAGTACGCGCACAAGAAATGAGGTTACAGTGGGTGCTGAGATCAATTGGATCAAGTACTATGGCTTTTGCCAGAGACCTGGGAGAAGAACATGTGACAAACGTCACAACAGGATGTTTTGGCACTAATGTGTAATGCACACTTTGAAATAAAATGTATTCGTAAAACTGCTATAAGACCTAACATACATCCTAAGTTTGCAGGGCTTTGTAAACCATCAAATATACAATTGCCGAACTTACTCTTTGGAGAAACTCTAGCCAAATGGGTGAAATACCTGAAGGAAGAAGCAAAAACCGTGGGGATGATTAAACCACCGGTGTTTGGCAGATCAGTTCAAAGGCAATATCCATACTGGTACAACATTTGACCCGTAAACCCTGAGGTAGGTGGGTCTGGTCCTGGGAGAAACATATTATATGTTTCACATTCAAAAATTGGGGGGAAGGTTACAATTCTTCCTAAAAAGAATGATGAAAAATACATTTATACTGTGCAGTATTATGGGGTTTAGAATTTAATTCTATCCACATTTGAATCCTCCTACTCTACATGTTCCAAAGCGAACGCATGTTTTCTCTAAAGAAGAGAATAGAAACATTCAAGCAAAGCTTGAAATATTAAGTCGGAAAGGGGTTATTGAAAAGACAGTTTATCAAAAACCACCAATTTGTATCTAGCAATTCTAGAGCAAATAAGGATGGTGGTTGTAGAATCATTCTTGATTTAACAAGTCTTAAACCTTTTGTACAGTATAAGCATTTCAAAATGGAGACATTTACCTATGCTATGCAGCTAATTTCAAGAGAATGCTATATCGTCAGCATAGATCTGCAAGATGCATATTACTCTGTGGCTGTGCATGGTAAAAATCGAAGATATTTAAATATTTAACTGGATGGAATGGCTTATTTGGATGATATATTAATTGTGGGTGATACTCAAGCTACAACAGAAGCATCAGTATCAGAAGTCAAGCTAAAAACTTTTCTAAGGCTGGGATTTGTAACACATCCATTCTGTGTTGTCATCCTGCCATGATCATATTGAATGGCGGTGCAGGCTCGAAGGGCCGAATGGCCTACTCCTGCACCTATTTTCTATGTTTCTATGTAAATCTATATTGTCTCCAAAAATAAAACAATTGATTACTTGGGGTTCACAATTAATTCAGAACACATGATAGTTTACCCAAGGATATAAGCTGCAGTCAATTGAGGATTGTAGCAAACTCATTACATTGCATCAACCATCAATTTGGCAAGTGGTGAGCTTGCCTGGGAAACTAATCGCTTCATTCCCAGCTGTGTAGTTCGGTCCACTGCATTATCAACAACTACAACAAGCAAAGGAAAATTCTGGTTTAATGACCACCTATCAATTCTACAGACTGATGCAAGTGCGCTAGGTTCGGGAGCTACTGATACCATTACCAGCTGTGGAGGTAGATGGATGTGGAAGAAGTACCTTTGCTTGAAGCACATGGAATTAACTACCTAGAATTGTTAAGTACATTTCATGGGCTTAAAGCTTTGCTCTAATGTGCAAAATCTGCATGTGCAGGTTCAGATTGACAACACTATTGCGGTAGCATATGTCAATCACATGGGTGGAATCAAGTCAGAGTCTTGTGACAGATTGGCAAACGTTATCTGGCACAGGTGTATTATTCAAAACAGTTGACTTTCAACAATCTACCTACCAGATAGATTCAATATAATTGCAGACACCATGTCACAAAAATTTAATGACAACACAGAATGGATGTTAAATCGTGACATTTTTAATAAAATTGTTGCAAAATTTGGAATGCCAGAAATTGACTTGTTTGCATCTAGACTGAACCACCAATTGTCGCAAAGATGTTTCAAGGGATCCAGGTGCAATAGCGGTGGATGCATTCTCGCTAAATTGGGGTGGAATGTTTATATGCATTTCCTCCACCTCATTAGTAGGTGTCTACAAAAGATCAAGCAGGATGCTGCTTCAGAATTGTTGGTGGTCCCAGATGTGCCTACACAACCATGGTACCCACTAGTGCTAAAAATGGTCACAGAACCTCTTATGGGTATTCCAAGACAAGAATACTTGTGCACCATGTATCTGGTGATTTCATCCTTTACATGATTGTATTGATTTGTTGATTTGCAGATTCTAAAATGGCCATATCTCGGAAGAGGACTATCAGATCGCACTATGGATGTAATTGCAGGAGCCTGGAGACTTAGTACCCAGAAGCAGTACATTTCTTAGATGAAGAAATGGGAAGTGTTTTGCTCAAGGCAGGATATTTCATACCACACTGTAGACATATTAGATGTTTAGAAGTTCTGTCTACACTGCATTTGATGTCAATTTAAGTTATAGTGCGATCAATACTGCAAGGAGTGCCCTATCTGCATACTTATGAAGGGCATCAGAACAGGTTCTAGGATCACACCCTTTGGTCTGTAGGTACATGAAAGGAATTTTCAATGCCAAACCTCCTAGACCCAGATATACAGAAATCTGGAATGTAAGGGATGTGCTGATGATTACTTCGGGAATGGAGTCCCGTTTCAAATTTGGCTTCAGACAAAATTACCATGAAGGTAGTCATGCTAATGGCATTATTTTCAGCACAAAGAGTACAGACATCAAATAAAGTACATATAGATAGAATGGTTATCACCGCGAATGCAATCACATTCTATGTCTATGATTTACTCAAACAGAGCAGACCAGGAGGCACGGGGTGTAAATTGGTCTTTGCAGCATTGCCTTCGGATCCAAGACTATGTGTAGTGGCACATTTAAAATGTTACATTGAAACCACCAAGGACTTAAGAGGTGCAGAATCAACATTATTTATCAGCCATAAAAAAACAATCGAGGTGGCTGAAGAATGACCTGGTTGATGCAGGAATTAATACTGACAAATTTAAATCTCATTTCCACCAGGGTGGCAGCAACATCGGCGGCCAAGGATTTGGACGTTCCAATAGACCATATCCTCGCGGCCGCAGGATTGGCGAGTGAACGGATGTTTCACAAGTATTACCATAAAGAGATTGCAGATCCTGGGATATTTGGTGGTGCTGTTTTAGGTTTTGGATTCAGCAGCTGAGGAAGGCTTTAAAGGTTTCCCAAAGCAAAGATGGAGAAATGCCAGGAGTGTCATTTGTCTCAAAGAAGATTTCCATCTGTAACTTCAGGTAGTCACAAAACCCAGCCTCTGCGAGTATTTGTGGGTTAAATCTCCAGCACGGCTGACTTTTCTTAGTCCTGCACCTTAATGCATTAAGGAACTAAACAGAACAAAATGTGAAGATCTTTTAGAGGCTCAGCATTCCACTCTAATTAAAGTTCTATAGGAAGGTATGAGTAAGTAATTGAATGTATACTGAACCGACATGTGTCTCGTAATAGTTATCTTTCAGTCGATAATGTTTCTACCATATTACAAAGTAGCGAGTCCGTAATAGCCTGTGACATAGACTCTATAGACCAGTACCAGTGGCTCCGGCGCTGTTCTGGGCAAACAATAATGCCTCGTTCGGGTCAGTGAAGAAGGATTCAGCACCTTGATGTGTGACATGGAGCTTGGCCGGGTATAATAATCCAAATCAAACTCCTGGTATGCCCCTCAGAATTCCTCTTGTCTTGGAAAAGAGTGCTCTTTGTCTAACGACTTCAGGGGGAAAGTCTCTGAAAATTCGTATCCGTTGTCCGTGGTATGTTAGGTTCCTGTCCTTGGCCACTTGTCGAAGTATTTTCTCCGGGACGTGGCAGTGATGCAGCGGCAGGATCAGGTGTCATGATGGCGCGTTGCTGTCTGACCGGGCTTTTCATCCAGAGCGAATGTGTCTTTAACTGTGCTGTAAAGTCGCGGACATTTTGACCGTGTTCTTTACCTTCTTTCTCTCCGACTATTCTCAAGTTGTGTCGCTTGGATCGCCACTCCAGATCTACGCATTCTTCTGTTCATTTTGACACCAAGCCGGAGATGCGCTCCACTTCAGCGTTCAACTCGTCCGTAGCGTCAGAGTCTGCTGTAGCCGCTAGTTCCAGCTCACGGATATTCTTGCTGAGGGCTAGTGAAGTAGCCAGGGTAGTTTCCAACTTACGGCTGATGTTGGTTTCCAGATGTAGAATTTCCCCTCTCAGGTTCGCAGTTACCTCTTCAACGCGAGAGTCTATTTTGGCACACATTTCTTGTTTCAATGCTGAGAGTTCTCGGCGCAGAATTTCGATGGCTTGCAGGAACGGCATTTGGATTGCAGTCTTTTCACGGGACTGTTTTTCAGGTGAGCTCAGGGCTTCTGCGCGGCCTTCCTCTCCGTCTTTTTTCGGCCTTTGTTTGGGTGGCATTGCGGTCCGATTACCGGTCTGCTGGCCCTTTGCCCGTAAATGCGTTGAAGAGCGAACCGTTTTCTTTTTTTCACGTAGTTTGATCGGCACAGTGCGGAGCTACTTACACGTGCGTCCTATCCCTCCATAGCGCCACCGGAAGTCCTCGTGCTCTGGTTTCTTCCCACACTCCAAAGCCGTACAGGTTTGTAAGTTAATTAGCTTTGGTTAAAATTGTAAATTGTCCCTAGTGTGTAGGATAGTGTCAGTGGACGTGAATCGCTGGTCGGCGCGGACTCGGTGAGCCGAAGGGCCAGTTTCTGTGCTGTATCTCTAAATTGAACTAAACATTGAAATTCCTGCTTACAGCAGCAGCACAATATGATAACAATTGCTTGAGGGGAGGTATTCCAAATATACTGTAAGTCGGCTGTGTGAAGGAGGCATTATCTCCCTGGTGCTGTGCCTGTCCATGTGAACAAACAAACGCATGCTGGTGGAACTCAGCGGGTCAGGCAGCATCTGTGGAGAGTAAATGGACAGACGACGCTTTGGGTCAGCACCCTTCTTCAGACGGTGGAAATATCACTGTAGTCAGTCGCAAGGTTCTTGCATCATAATGAAACAAAACCTGAAGTTAGAATTCTTTCTATACTGGTTTTGAATGTTCTTTGAAGATGTTAATGAGAAATACAAGCCTGATGTTTTAAGCATGTGGGGCATCACAACCTGGCCTGCAATGGCTGGTTGATATATTTTTGGCAATGGGAAAACTACAAACTTGTATATGAATAGCTTTTAACAGAATAGTGTTTGGAATGTTCTGCCAGGATGCCACAATGCCACCTCCATGACTACTACAATTCTGCTAATACTTATATCCATCCATTTTTCTTGTTGCTAATGTTAACCTTTTTCAGAAAGCACAGATGGTTACAATTTATTCTGCTCGGGCAAAGATCGGAATGTATACCATCCTATGATATGAAATTAAAGTTTTAAAATATCCAGATATCATTGTAGTATACTAGCCGTGGAATGTTATAGAACATGTTATAGAATGGTGGAAAGAGTTTTAATATGATCATTTTGATGAAATTCAATGGAACAAAGGTAATTACATTTAGAAAAAGGTAGTAGAAATCTTTTTTTATTTGTTGTGCTTTATGCTGGGTGTGATGGTGGTGCTGCATAGAGTTGCTGCCTTAGAGCGCCAGAGACCCAGGTTCAATCCCGACTACGGGTGCTGTCTGTACGGAGTTTGTACATTCTCCCCGTGACCTGTGTGGGTTTTCTCCGGGTGCTCCGGTTTCCTCCCACACTCCAAAGACGTGCAGGTTTCTAGGTTAATTGTCATAGGTAACGATTGTAAAAATAATCGGCGCTGGTGTGTAGGATAGTGCTAGTGTATGGGGATCGCTGGTCGGTGCAGACTCGATGGGCCGAAGGAACCTGTAAACTGAACTAAACTAAAATTTCTGGGCTTAGATCTAAGCTCATTTTGAGCAAATGCAATTGAAGTACATCTTTTTCATTTGGAGATTCAGGCATTTTAATGAGCTGAGATTCTTTTGGGACAGAGACAGGGAAAAGTGTGTTGAAATTGCAGCATTACATTACAACCGACATAGCACTCTCATGCCGAAGTTCCCATAATCTTTTATGCTGGGTTTTTGCACAAATTACATCTTTAGTGCAAATTACAGCAAGAATCATAACAACACAATATGAAGTGGGTCATTTGAATTGCTTTCCTTTTTTTTGTGGCTTGCTGAAGCTGTAAGTTAGATTGTCAAGTGCAATTTAGCAGCAAACCTTGTTAGGAAGTATTGAACCACAGATGAAAGTATGAGTTTCCTGTAAATTACTGTGATATAATTTTACTGGTGCCTTGTTGCAATATTGGTGGATTTCTGTAGATCTGCTACTAAATGTAAAACAGAAATCTTTAATAATACTGTAAAATTCATAAATGAAAATGGAGGTAGAAAACAACAATTTAGAATCATAGAGTCATGGAAGCAGACAACATGGAAATAGGCCCTTAGGGCCAACTTGCCCATGCTGACCAAGATGCCCCATCTACGCTAGTCCCACCTGCCTGCTTTTGTCCCATATCTCTCTAAACATTTCCTATCCATGTATCTGTCTATTTCAGGAAGAAAGATAATGATCCAAAAATATTCAAGAAGGAACTGCAAATGCTGGAAAATCGAAGGTAGACAAAATTGCTGGAGAAACTCAGCGGGTGAGGCAGTATCTATGGAGCGAAGGAAATAGGCAACATTTCGGGCCGAACCCCTTCTTCAAATCTAAAAATAATTGTGACAAACTAATATTGGATGGTATTAACTAATATTGAATGGATTCTTGTTACAGAGAAACAGTAACGGTTAGATAGCTCATGAATATGCAGGGAATGGAGCGATATGGAGCACATGCAGTCAGAAGTGATCAGTTTAGTAGCACCATGTTCAACACAGCCATCATGAGCCGAAGGGTCTGTTCCTAGGACAATACGGTCAGTGTGGGAATGGGAAGAGTGATTAAAATGATGCTACCATTGGGCCTCGTTGGTTCAAGCACAAGTGTTTGTCAAAATGGTTGCCGAGGCCTCCTGTACATCGCTGTGACCAACTGTATGGGCTCCTGTACATTGGTCTGACCAAGCTCATGTACATTAGCGTAACCAGGCATATGGGTTCCTCCACATAATTGTGATCAAGCTTGTGGCTTCCTACACATCACTGAGGCCAAGTGCATGGGATCCTGCATATTGTGGTGACCAAATGCAGACTCACAACCATTTCGACGACTTAATGCTTCCAAACCTAGATTTTTTAAAGCCTACAAGTTTTGTGAGGAAGTAAATAATGAGAGAGGGAAGATAAATTGCTGCTTTGAGGTCCTGGGAAGGTCTTGGTGCGGTCGGTGGAACAGCAGCAGAGTTGCTGCCTTACAGCATCCGAGACCCAGCTCCGATCCTGACCATGAATTTATACATTCTCCGAATTTATCCATTCTCCTCGTGACCAGCATGGGATTTCTCTGGGTGCTCTGGTTTCCTCCCACACTCCAAAGGGGTACAGGTTTGTAGGTTAATTGGCTTATGTAAAATTGTAAATTGTTCCTTGAGTGTCGGAAAGTGCTAGTGCATGGGGTGAGCATGGATGGTGGATGATCAGTGAGGACTTGGTGGGACAAAGTGACTAATTCAATATTGAATCTCTAATGTTTAAAGTTGAAAGCATGAATAACCCTTGACACCCATTCTAATCAAGAATTTGTCTATCTCTGCCTTAAAAATATCCACGGACCTGCCCTCTGTGGCAATGAGTTCCACAGATTAACTACCCTCTGACTAAAGAAGTTCCTCCTCACCTCCTTTCTAAAAGAGCGCCCTTTAATTCTGAAGCCTCTGGTCCTGGACTCTCCCACCAGTGGAAAAATTCTCTGCACATGCACTCCATCAATGCCTTTCATTATACATGCACTGAAGGGAGGGGTAAACTTTGCCTATTAAGGGCAGTTGAAAGATCTTTCCTGGCTGATCTTCATCAGCAATTATGATATTGGAATCCAAGCCTTCTTTGGTGTCTCCACCATCTCCATCACCAACTTTTTCTTGACCTTGGAATGGAGGTGTTCGGGATTTAATAGTTTCCATTTCAAGAGCAGTACAGTGGTGCAGCGGTGAGTCACTGCCTTACAGCGCTGGGGACCCGGGTTCGATCCCGACTACAGGTGCTGTCTGTACTGAGTTTTACGTTCTCCCTGTGACCGCGTCGGTTTTCTCCGAGATCTTTGGTTTCCTCCCACACTCCAAAGACTTACAGGTTTGTAAGTTAATTGGCTTGCTGTAAATGTACATTGCCCCTAGTGTGTTGGGTATTGCTTGTGTCGCTAGGGTGTTGGTGCGATCGCTGGTCGGCATTAACTCGGTGGGCTGAAGTGCCTGTTTCTGCTCTGTACCTCTGTATCTCTGTATTAATTTCTTCAGGTCTGTTTCTATTTGTTCTCATTCTCACCAGACTAAATGTTCTCCATTATTTTCAGAAAGTTTCCTGTATCTTTTTGCAAGAAAGCAGACACACAATTTTCTTTTTTCATTGCGTTTCATGCTTGGATAAGTTTGATACCAATTGATCTCCATCTGTGACTATATTAGTGTCATGGAGTCATGGAGAAGTCCAGCATGGTAACAAACCCTTCGGCCCCTTAAATCTGAACTGACTTTCAAGCGCTCATTTACACTAATCCTATGTTAATCCCATTTTAATATCTCCATATTCTCATCACACTACCCCAAATTCTAGTACTCACTGACAAACGTGGGGCAATTTTCAGTAGTCAATTGAGCTACCAACCTGCACAACTTTGGAATGCGAGGGGAACTAGAGCAAACCCACACAATCAAGAGGAGAACGTGCAAACTCCACACAGAAAGCATCTACAGTCAGGAATGAGCCCAGATCTCTGGCGCTCTGGAGCAGATGGAGGTGGACAGCATGGAACCAGGCCCTTCAGTAGCTACAGTGCAATGCACCCATTTTACGTGTGAACTGCTGATATGATTAGGAAATCAAGTATACACTTGATGGGATCACTGACATTTCACACTCTACACTTAACTTTGTGCTGGCATCTTCAAAGTGACAAAACTTTCACTGAGTTGGTATTACTAAATAGTCTGCATATTCTGCAGAATGATACAGAATTATCCATGGTATTGCAATGTGCTAATAGAGTCAGAAAGACATACTGCATGGAAACAGGCCTTCAGGCCATCGTGTCCAAACAGTCCTTCAACTAATCCCAAACTAATCATATTTTAGTCTCCCCAAATTGTCATCACCTCTCCCACATTCTACCACTCACCTACACACTAGAGGCAATTTACAGAGTCTAATTAACCAACAAACCCACACTTCTTTGGGAAGTGGGAGGAAACTGGAATACCCAGAGGAAAACTATGTGGTTACGGGGAGAACATGCAAATTCCACATGCATAGTCAGGATTGAACCTGGGGTTCTGGCGCTGTAAGGCAGCAGCTTTACCACTGCGCCACTGTGCCACCCGATGCTGATGTCCCATTTTCTTTATCTATGGGACAATATCATTTCTTTTTAAGCAATCCCTTGAGGTGACTTGCTTTCATTCTTCCATGAAATTGTTCTATTGTGCGAGTTTTTGGGAGACTGATGAGGCCAATGTGGAGCCCACAGACTCTACCACGAGAGTGGTTGATGGATAGTGTGGGAGGTACTGCTCTCTATCCCCTGTTTCTACCAGACTACTGTGTTCTCTTGACAAATTAACTCATGGTCCTCCACACCAATTTTGTTTCCAAACAGCGACTTCCATTTGAATGCTTTAACCTTTCTGCTCGATCCATTGAATGGCTTCACAACGAAAACCTTCTTAAAGTTCATTTGAACTACATCAGACATATTTCTCACTCCTCATTACCACCTCGAAGAAATCAGACTTTTATTTTTTTTTTAGTTTAGTTTAGAGGTACTGCACGGAAACAGACCCTTCGGCCCACCGAGTCCGCACAGGCCTGCAATCCCCACACACTAACACTATCCGACACACACTAATAATAATAATAATAATAATAATAATAATAATAATAATAATAATAATAATAATAATAATAATAATAATAATATATATTTTATTGTCATTGCACGTCAGTGCAACGAGATTTAGTGTGCAGCTCCACTGATGTACAATAAAGGTAAATAAATACAATACATAAATAAGCAAGCTGAATTGATTGACGTGACCATCTGAGGGAGACTGTCCAAAGGGGGTAGGTGGGGGGGCACTCATTAGGGCCGGTTCAGAGCCGCTATAGTTCTTGGGATTAAACTGTTCCTGAGTCTAGAGGTTCGGGCGTAGAAGGCCTTGTAACGTCTGCCGGAGGGAAGTAGTTGAAACAGACCGTGACAGGGGTGTGATGAGTCCTTATGGATGCTGAGGGCCTTCCTGAGGCACCGCGTGTGGTAGATGCCCTCCAAGGCTGGTAGCTCTGTCCCGATGATCCGCTGCGCTCTGTTGACGACGAGCTGAAGAGCTCTCCTCTCTGCCTCCGTGCAGCTGAGATACCACACAGAGATGCCATACGTTAATATGCTCTCTGTGGTGCAGCGGTAGAACGTTGTCAGCAGCTGTTGGGGCAGACCAGTCTTTTTTAATGTCCTCAGGAAGAACAGTCGTTGCTGTGCCTTCTTGACCAGCGCGGTGGTGTTTGTGGACCATGTGAGGTCTTCTGAAATGTGAGTGCCCAGAAACTTAAAGCTGGACACTCTCTCCACACTTTCCCCGTAAATGGAGATTGGGGCGTATTCTCCAGAATGGGACCTCCTGAAGTCAATAATCAGCTCCTTGGTCTTGGAGGTGTTTAGTGCCAAGTTGTTATTGGCGCACCAGTCCGTCAGGTTCTGCACCTCTGCTCTGTATTTTGTTTCATCACCGTTGGTGATCAGCCCAATCACTGTTGTGTCGTCTGCAAACTTCACGATGGTGTTGGTGTCGAATGTAGGGACAGTCACTAGGGACAATTTACAATTTTACCAAGCCAATTAGCCCACAAACCTGTACGTCTTTGGAGTGTGGGAAGAAACCAGAGTACCTTGGGAAAACCCACGCAGGTTACGGGGAGAACGTACAAATTCCATACAGATACTGCCAGTAGTCAGGTTTCAACTCGGGTCTCTGGCACTGTAAGGCAGTTTTTAAGTTCTAGGACCAGAATTAAGCCATTTGACCCATCAAGTCTACTCTGCCATTCAATCATGGCTGATCTATCTTTCGTTCTCAACCACACTCTCCTGCCTTCTCCCCATCAAAGATCCTATAGCGAACAAGATAGTCCACTCGACGAAAAAGACGTAGTACGGTCATGGGCAGATTCATAGGTAATTTAAGGCCACATTTCCGTAACCGGTTTCTGTCTCCGCACCAAAGATCCCATAGGATAATAGTGCGGAGACGGAAGCCAGTTACGGAAACATCCTCGTAAAAATAAAAGTTACTAGGTAAAAATCTTCTCCTCATTTTCAGAATTTTAATTTATTATCACAAAGCGATTGTCATGTTGCTCACCTCTTACACATGGGGGTAATTTATAGCAGACAAACAACTTACCTGCATATACCTGGGGCACCTGAGAAGCCCATGTGGGCAAAGAGAGAGGGTTAAAACTACACACCAACTGACTAAGCTCAGGGTTCAGCCCAGGCCACTGTCCTAAAGTATTATATCACTCTGCTGCTACAAGATACAGGAAACTCCAGGTGTTGGTTTACAAAAAAGAGAAGCAAGGTGCTGGAGTGGCTCGGTGGGTCAGGCAGGATCTCTGGAGAATGTGGATAGGTGACATTTCAGACTGGTTAGTCTGCAGAAGGGTGTCGACACGAAAATGTCACATAACGACATTCTCCAGACATGCTGCAGTTCCTTCCCACACATTTTGTCTGCTGAAATCTCTGCAAAATCTCCTCAAGGTATGCCTAATACCTGCATACCTAGGTATTGTCAAATCTCCTGAAGGTATGCCTACTTTGAAGAACTGCTCCTCCACACTCTGACAGGAGTTCTTCAACACCCTCTCTCACTGTTTAATTAACCCCCACGCCCACCGCTATTTTCAGTCTGAAGAAGAGTTCCGACCAGTGACTTCTATCCAGAGATGCTGCCTGTCTCGCCAAGTTACTCCAGCGTTATGTGACTAACACTGCATCCTCATATTATTCAGGTCAAAATACTATCTCCAGGCAACACAAGATTAGTATTGCTTTTTCTCTACACTGTAGGGTGTTTTTCACAGTTCAAATGCTGACAGCATGAATATTTCACACTTTGAACAGTTACTCAGCAACTGAAAGTTCAAACGTGATTTGTTTTGGTTAAAACTATTCCATTTTGACAGTAGATGAATGATATTCTGATAATCATTGTAAACAGGTTGGAAATGGACCATTCACGGTACATTGGTACATTAGCCTACATATTCTTGTGTAATATATGATCAGGGTAGATATGAATAGCCAAATGTGCAATGGTCAAAATTCACAACTTCAAATTATGTTATTCCAAGGTTGAAAAATAGTAAGATTAAACGAGAACTTACCAGTTCGAAGTTTGATCGTTATTTTATGAGGAGTACGTTGAGGGAATACGTGAAGAACCCCGCCAGGACGCATGCGTGTCATTCTTCAAAGCAGCGGTGTGAAATCACAGATAACTGTAATGACTGAACATAGTAAGATTAGAGAAGAAATACCAGTTGAGTATATGATCATGGGTGGGAGCGGAGGGCACGTAATCCCTCAACGTACTCCTCATAAAATAACGATCAAACTTCGAACTGGTAAGTTATCGTTTAATCTTACTGTTTTACTTCGGAGTCACGTGAGTGACTACGTGAAGATTTCAAAGCTCTGTAATTTCATGCCGTGGAAACGAGTCCATGCATCACATCTGCCTTAATGGCTGTGGGAGGAATTGTGTCAACATAATTTAGACATGAATCCGATATTGAAATCCATGAAAAATTTATTAACACCAAATTATAGCCCCTATTTATGGGGTAAATTAAATTACAGAACTTAAAATTGTTTCTGCAAACATTCCAGGTTTAATGACTGGTTTATGATGAAATAGTTGGAATGTTTTTTCCCCTGACCATCCTGCTGTCTTGAGGATTTGGTCCATTGGTACATCCAACTGCATAGCTGCCGATGTAGCTGCAGCCCTGGTGGAATGAGATTTAAAAATATTAGTATCCACCCCAGCCTGTGTTAGAACCTGTTTCAGCCATCTTGAGATGGTCTGGACCGTCACTTTTTTGTGTGGTTGCTTGTGGCTGATTAAAAGTGCCTTCTCATTGCCTCTGATGATTTTCGTGTTCTCCATGTATAACAACAAATGTCTTACTATACAGAGACGATCATCTATTGGGTAAGACCTAAATTCTATATTGAGGCCTGCTGATCCCTGTCTGTTCTGCTTAACTAATTCATAAATATGAAATGTAATATTTCCAGATGAAGAAGTCATGTTGTCCAGTCTTAATTTATGTAACGACTGTACCCTTTGTGCTGTGACCAAAGCCATTAGCATGACTGTTTTCAGTGTCAGTCTATGTAGGGACAGAGCTGTTGCTGGAGACCAATTCCTTAGCATCGTCAGGACAATACTCACATCCCATATTTGAGAGTACCTGGTTCTTGGGGGATTGGAATTAAAAATTCCCCTCATAAGTTTTGTTACCAGGGGGTGACGCTCTGTTCCTTGCCATAGATGGCAACAGAATGACGCTCTGTTCCTTGCCATAGATAAGTTGATAGGGCACTTCTGGCGCAGTTGATGGCACTATAACTGAGCCCCTCATCATAATGGAGGCCTGCCAGGAATTCCAGAACAGACAGGATGTTCATTAATCTGTAGGTGATGCTGTTTCTGTGACACTACATCTCCCATTTCCTGATATAGACCAGATACTGTTTTTTGGTGGACTGTCTGTGGGCCGCCGAAATTATGTTCACTGTTCGGTCCGTCAGTACCAGCTGTAGTAGAGGTATTTTTAGACTCTACAAATTAATAAATTCATATAGTTATGGGTGGCTATCCCTTGTTACGGGATGAACCAATAAATCTGGTCTATTCGGGATAGTGATACATGGTTCTAATACCATGTTGAGTATCACAGGGAACCATGGTTGAGTAGGCCAATCGGGTACTACCAAAATACCAGACGCAGAGTCTTGCTGTATTTTCCTTAATACCCGACTGATGAGGCGGAAAGGAGGGAATGCATAAATAAACAATTTCCCCCAATGCAGCGAAAATGCATCTGTCGCCGCTGCCCCAGGGTCTGGTTCCCACGAAACATAGTTTGATAACTGGTGATTAAGTCTGGATGCGAATAGATCGATATCTGGTGTTCCATACCGTGCTGTAATATCAGCAAATACTTTTTTATTCAACATCCATTCGGTGTTTTCATTAAATTTGCGTGACCTGGTGTCTGCCACTAAATTTAGTTTACCTGGTAGGTAAGTAGCTGATATCCAAATATGTCTCTGGATACACCATTGCCAAATTGTATTAGCCAGATTGTCACATGATGTCGATTTGTTTCCACCCATGTGGTTGATATATGCTACCATGGTGGTATTGTCAATCTGTAGTCTAACATGCTGGTGATATAACCCAGAACAATATGACTTTAGGCCATGGAATGCACCCAACATTTCCAGGTAGTTTATGCCCAGTGTTTGTAATAATGATGCCTCCTGTGCAGTCCATCTACCTCCACAGCTGGAGGTGGAATTGGTGGCACCCCAACCAAGTGCACTGGCATCAGTTTGTAGCACCATAGAAGGGTTGCTGATAATGATTGGATTGAAACAAAGCCGAATGTTATCTTTCCACCATTTTAGTTCCATTATAGCTTTGATTGGTAGCTTCATTGGTCTGTCAAAATGACCAGCATTAATTTTGAGTGCTCGTATTTTTGTTCTCTGTAAATTTTGGTAATGTAAAGGTCCGAATTGTGTGGCTGGAAATGCAGCCACCATTTTGCCAATTACTTTTGCTACCAATCTGATGGACGGTTTACTGATGTCAATGAGGTTATTGCAAGCCTCTATTAAGTCTATAGCCTTTCCCTTTGGCAAAGTCACCGACATGTGAACTGAGTCAATGGTGAACCCCAAATAGTCCATAGTAGTGGAAGGCGTTAATTTAGATTTAACTGGATGGATAATAAACCCCAGTTTTTCAAATAACTGTTTTGTGGCTGTTACGGTTTGTTTAGCCAATTCCAAAGTTTTGCCCACAATAAGTATGTCATCTAGATATGCCATGACCATGTGTTTTCGTTTCCGTAGAAACGCTAGGGCTGGTTTCAAAATTTTTGTGAACAGCCTGGGGGCTGATGTTAACCTATTTGGCAGCGCTCTATACTGCCAGTTCTGTCCCATCCAGTTGAATTTTAAGTAACATCTGTGGTCACCTCGTATAGGCACTGAATAGTAAGCATCTTTTAAATCGATGCTAGCCATGAAGTAACCGTTGGAAATCAATTGTTTTGCAGTAACAAAGGTTTCCATTTTAAAATGAATATATTGTACAAATGTATTCAATTTGGTCAAATCTATGATGATGCGACAACCACCATCTTTTTTGTTTTTGGTAAAGATATTGGACACGAATTCTAGCGATTCGTATTGGGATTTTTCAATTACCCCTTTTGCGTAAAGCCGTTCCAGTTCAGCATGCGCTTCTGATTTTTCTTTACCTGAAAGTACGAACATTCGGTTCGGTACATGCTGAACTGGAGGGCTGTATTTGTGTATAAATTCTATGGTATATCCCTGGATACTGCTTAAAATATAAGTGTCGGTAGTTAACATACTCCATGCATCCAGAAAGAAGTGTAATCTCCCCCCAACCTCCATGCTCCCTGCAAATTGTAGGGAACCAGACCCACCTACCTCCATAGTTACCAGTGGCAGGTTTACTTCTTTTTGTAAATCCTTCGTTGATGTTATAGGCGCCGGTGTCTGGGTTTGTGGTTGGGTTGGTGTTGGAGGTTTGCGTATTTTCCAAAAAGGCCGGCCTGGGCCATGGCCTAAAAAAGACTCATGTTCGGTGTACCGGACCTTTGAGCTTTCACCAATTTGTCTCGTTCTACTGGTGGGTGCGTAAGGGTGCTGTTTATGGCCGTAGTAGGTTTTTGATGAAGTCGCTTTTATGAGCCCCGGGTTTTTGCCTCCTCATCGAGCTCCTTGACTTGCTTCGATAGGTTACCTCCAAATAGTAAAATTGGTGGTTTTACGTTTCCAGGTTTGCACAGACCTGCGAATTTTGGGTTTAGAGCAGGTCGGATGGCACTCTTCCTGATGCTGTTTATTTCATATTGTGTGTTGCAAAGCAGTGCCAGTGCATCCTGTTGGTCCTGCAACATGTCCTTCTCATCTACTATGCGGGCGAAAGCTGTTATTCCCGCTGTTAGGAGCTTTAGTACCTTTTGGAGTTTGACATCCATGCCTCTAACTCCTGCTCCGATATGTTTCCATATGGAATTATTTACAACAGGAACATTCAGGGATATACAAGTGTCTTGCCGTGGTGTCCAATACAGCCTGTTCCTGTAGCTGGTTAAAGGACATATAATCTATACTGGCAGCTAGTTTTTATTCCAGGTTTTGGCCAGTCTGGTCTGGCTGTATGAAGTTGGACACCATGTCCAGTAGATTTTCACGTTCCTGCACCCCTTGCACACTTGATTTCTCTTCTGCAAACCCCTCTTCAGGATCAGCCCAGAACTGACCCCCAGTACTCCCCTCTGACGAGGGAGATGCACTGTGCAGCCCTACAAGAGGTGCTGCTGTGGGTTTAACATAGTGCCCACAGTGACTAGACTCCATCTCCCGGAGCCTGTCACGTTGGAGCAACTGCTCCACACACCGCTCCATCCGGCTCCAGCACTCACGGTCGCTGGCCGCTCGCGGCTGCTCTTAAGTCGGACTCATCTGAGTCAACAACTTTGTTGGTTTTTTGTTTTGCCTTACCGCCCGGCCGCGGAGTGGATCTGGCCGGTGCGGAGGCGAAGTCGGGCACAGCTGTTCCCATTACGGGTGATTCATGTGCCGCTGGCCGCTGCTGGCTGCCCGCAACTCCGCGGTCCTCCCCCGCCAGCTTTGTCGCAGCCCTCGTTGTTTTCTTGGACTTGTCCATTGACTCCCCACCTGTAAATCAGTATGGGAACAACACAAAAGACCGTAGAGTACTCTTACCTGCAGGTTCCGGCTTTTAAAACTGCCGCTGCGGGGGAACGTCGTTCCACCCCGCCTGACTGTTTCGCAATGCGTAGCGATATGACACGCATGCGTCCTGGCGGGGTTCTTCACGTAGTCACTCACGTGACTCCGAAGTAAAATAGTGTCATTTGTAACATGCTTATTTTGTTGGATGCACCTGAATTTCAAACCTTCATTCGTCATAGGAGCAGAAATGGGCCATTTGGCCCATCGAGTCTACTCTGCCATTTGATCAGGCTGATCTCTCTTTCCCACTCAACCCCATTCTCGCCACAACCCTTCACACCCTTACCAATCAAATATCCGTCGATCTCTGCCTTAAAAATATCCAATGATTTGTAAGATGTTCAGTACCTGCTTGGAATGTTTTACAAGAGAAGCAGAGCTTAATGCCATAGGTCCAAGCAATGTAATTGTCTGATCACCTGGTCAAACTCGTAGAACTAGGTCTCTGCGCATCCCTCTGCAATTGGATCCTCGACTTCCTCATTCACAGACCACAGTCAGTTCGTATTGGTGGAAATGTGTCAGCCTCAATAACAATCAGCACGGGAGCACCTCAAGGCTGCGTGCTCAGCCCCCTGCTGTACTCATTCTATACTCATGACTGCATAGCCGGTCATAGTGCGAACTCCATCATCAAGTTCGCTGGCGATACCACTGTTGTGGGACGTATCACTGATGGGGACGAGTCAGAGTACAGAAGTGAGATTGAACGACTGACAATAACCTGGCCAGCACAATAACCTGCCCCTCAACACCAGCAAAACCAAGGAACTGATTGTGAACTTTGGAAGGGGGAGGATGGGGTCCCACAGTCCCGTTTATATCAATGGGTCGATGGTGGAAAGGGTCAAGAGCTTCAAATTCCTGGGCATGCATATCTCTGAAGATCTTTCCTGGTCTGAGAACATTGATGCAATCATAAAAAAAGCACATTGGTGCCTCCACTTCATGAGAAGATTACGGAGAGTCGGTTTGTCAAGGAGGACTCTCTCTAACTTCTACAGGTGCACAGTAGAGAGCATGCTGACCAGTTGCATCGTGGCTTGGTTCGGAAACGTGAGCGCCCAGGAGCGGAAAAGATTACAAAAAGTGGTAAACACTGCCCAGTCCATCATCGGCTCTGACCTCCCGTCCATCGAGGGGATCTATCGCAGTAGCTGCCTCAAAAAGGCTGGCAGTATCATCAAGGACCCACACCATCCTGGCCACACACTCATCTCCCCACTACCTTCAGGTAGAAGGTACATGAGCCTGAAGACTGCAAAGTCCAGGTACAGGAATAGCAACTTCCCCACTGCCACCAGGCTATTAAACTTGGCTCGGACAAAACTCTGAACATTAATAGCCAATAATCTGTTTATTTGCACTTTATCAGTTTAATTATTCATGTGTGTATATATTTATGCAATGGTATATGAACACACTGATCTGTTCAGTATTCGTGCCTACTATGTTCTGGTGTGCTAAAGCTAAGCAAGAATTTCATTGTCCTATCAGGGACATCTTATATTACTAAAAGTCTGATCTTGACCGCTTTTGGCCCACTGTGCTGCGATTTCTGAGAGATTGCCGCCACCTACGGCCGTCATTCTTGGCCACCTCACTCAGAGCCCCCCTCCGCCTTCCGGGAACAGAGGATTTTTCCCATTGATGAATAATCAGAGAGATATTAATGTTTAAAAAAATGTCCCCATTCTCTCTGCTGCCCCCGCAGGCAACAGGAGGGAGGGACTATAAAACCCGGAAGTGTAGTCCCTCGCTCAGTCTCTGTCAGACCCAGGAAGCGAGAGGGTCACGGCTCTCTGAGCTGTGAATAAGACTGAACGCACGTCTACTCCACGGTGAGTCCCCTCGATGCGGCTGTAAAGTGGCTGATGCCCAATTGTTTGCCTCGCCTTTTTAAAAAGTTTGTGTTCACAAAATGGATTTTGGTTGTCGGGTGGCTGCAGCCAAATTGTTTGCCTCGCCTTTTAAAATGTTTGTGTTCACAAAATGAATTTTGGTTGTCGGGTGGCTGCAGTCAACTTGGTAAACCAGTACCTTCGGCCCGCAACACCCATACTAGCGCAACAGAAAGCCACCCCCCCTCCCCCACTGGTGAGCAATATTGGAATTGGTGGAGAGGTGGAATATTGTGTTGGTGACCAGCCCTCCCATGTGATGCAGGGACCCAACGGGTCCCACTTAGTCTAATATGACAATAAAGCTCTCTTGAACTCTCTTGCACTGCAAGACTTAAAATAGCCTACGGGCTTACTATCTGCTAAATGCTCCATTTCTGCAATTCAGTTCAGGTTGAATTTTGATTGAGATTGCTTCTGGAATTCTAAATTAGTTACTTCAGACACAAGAAACTACAGGTGCTGGTTTACAAAACATTACACAAAGTGCTAGAGTAACTCAGCGGGTCAGGCTGCAACTGGACCGTTCTTCAGACTGATTGTGGTTGTGGTAAGGGAGGGGGGTTGACAAAGCTGGAAGAGAGGAGGGGCAAGACAGCGCATGGTGAGTAATAGGTGGATACAGGTGGGGGGAGGTTTTGATAGGCAGATGGTTGGAGATGACAAGACGAAAGGTGTGCGGTAAGTATAGAAGAGGGCGGCCACAGTGGTGCAGCGGTAGAGTTGCTGCCTTAAAGTACTTGCAGCGCCGGAGACCCGGATTTGATCCTGACTACGGGTGCTGTCTGTACGGAGTTTGTACATTCTCCCCATGATCGCGTGGGTTTTCTCTGAGATCTTCAGTTTCTTCCCACACGCCAAAGACGTACAGGTATGAAGCTTGGTGTATGTGTAAATTGTTCTTAGTATGTGTAGGATAGTGTTAATGTGTGGGGATCGCTGTTGGGCCGAAGGGGCTGTTTCTGCACTGTATAGCTATACTAAGCTTAAACCAAGAGGTGTGAACTGTGACCCTTCGTATTGAATTGCGTATTTACTTTCCCTTTTTTTTCTCCCACTCATTTCTTGAAAATCTTGACTTGACTCAACATGTGGACCACATATAAACTCTGATGCAGTTTATGTAATAGAGGCATGGCCATAGTTAGGGTGGATAGCCAGGGTCTGTCACTCATTGTAAGGGTATCTAAAACCTGAAGATAGAGGTTTAAGTGTACTAAATCATGAGAGGAATAGATTGGGTAAACGCGCAGAGTCTTGCGCCCAAAGTAGGGGAATCGAGAACCGAAGGACATAGGTTTAAGGTGAGGGGGGGGGAATATTTACTGGGAATTTACATGTTGAAAATTTTCGGCCATCGGCTGCGACTATGACGGGTACCGGCAGTCACCGAAAAAAATCGCGTAAGTGGGACAAGCCCTTAATGGGTAACTTTTTAACACAAAGGGTGATGGGTGTATGGAACAAGCATTCAGAGGAGGTAGTTGAGGCAGGTATTATTGCAACATTTAAGAAACATTTAGGCAGGTACATGGATAGGACAGGTTTAGAGGGGTATGGGCCAAAAGCAGGCAGGTGGGTCTAGTTGAAATGGGACATGTTGGCCAGCATGGCCAAGTTGGGCTGAAGGGCTTACTTCCATGCTGTATGTCTATAAGATGAGGGAGGTGTTCCTTCCTACACAACCTACAAACCTGCACGCATTTAGAATCTGGGAGGAAACCGGAGCACTCGGAGAAACTTCATGCGGCCACAGGGAGAACATACAAATTCCATACAGACAGCACCTATAGTCAGGATTGAACCCTAGTCTATGGCAATGTAAGGCAGCGGAGGATTAATGCAGACCATGCATGATTTTTTGATTGAAGGTGCAGCATGGAAACAGGCCCTTCAGCCCACCGAGTCCACACAGACCATCACTAATGGTTTTCTCCTGGGCCTTGCAATATGTTTTTCAATCAAGTTCTACAATAGCAAATGGATATTTTGGTTGATATTCCTTTCTTCTCTGGCTTGTGGAAATTGTGGTATCTGAAAGGGCCTGTCCCACTAGGCGATTTTTTTTAGGCGACTGCCGGCGTCTGCCGGCGACTACGACAATGGAATTCACCGCAGTCAGCACCGGCGACAACCTACGACAATCCTGGCGACAACCTACGACAACCTACGACAGCGCCTACGTCAGGAGAAGAAGAACTATGACAAGCCCAGGGTCGCCGACTGTCGGCGAAATGTTTTGAACGTTTCAAAATCCAGCAGCGACCAGAAAAACTCTACAACTCTTTGGGCGACTGAGGAGACGACTCACAACCATACAGGCGACACCCGGAGACCGTGTGGCGACAGCCGAGTTGCCGGCAATCGCCTAAAAAATCGCCTAAGTGGGACAGGCCCTTAATGCTATCTTAACTACCATCACACCACTTGGCCCACAGGTACGAGGGTGGATGCTGGGTGTGAGGGTCAGCCTTGTTTTTAAGGCTCAGTGTCCAGACTTTGACGGGAAGTATGGAAACTGTAAGACTGATACCTGGGGATCCGCACCTTTATAATGTATGCTCAGAATGTCCTCATGGTGGCCATGGTGGCACAGCGGTAGAGTTGCTGCCTTACAGTGCTTGCAGTGCCGATGACCAGGGTTTGATCCCAACTACGGGTGCTGTCTGAACCGCATTTGTATGTTCCCCCCCATCACCAGCATGGGTCTTCTCCGAAATCTTCCGTTTTCGTCCCAGACTCCAAAGGCATACAGGTTTGTAAGTTAATTGGCTTGGTGTAAATGTAAAATAGTCCCTAGTGTGCGCAGAGTAGTGTTAATGTGTGGAGGTCACAGGTCGGTGCGGACCCGGTGGGCTGAAAGGCCTGTTTAGGTGCTGCTTATCTGAACTAAACTAAACAACACTAAAAATCTCTTACTTCCACCCCTCCACAGAATAATATTATTTTCCACCCAAAATGCAGAGTCTAATTTTAAAAAGGGTAAACGGTCCCTTTATAAAGGAACAGCTGAGTGCAATGGAACTTCCTTTCCAATTGACATTGACATCAATGGCCTCCACCTTTAAGAGGGCATGGGTAATTTGTGACTATTTTTGTTGAGTTAGTTGATAAATTGAATTATCAGAATAATTTGGCATCTGACAAGAAGTACAATCATAGAAACATAGAAACATAGGTGCAGGAGGAGGCCATTCGACCTTTCGGGCCAGCACCGCCATTCATTGTGATCATGGCTGATCGTCCCAAATCAATAACCCGTGCCTGCCTTCTCCCCATATATAGAAACATAGAAAATAGGTTTATAAAAATAGAAAATATAAGAAATTCCTTCTACCTATAACAGGGTTGCAACAATCTTTTCCAATTCATGTCGAAGGTTTTGATTTATAGTCTTTAAATTACAAATCATAAATTGTGGCCGTTATAATACATGATTTGCTGAAATAGTTATGCATCAGTTCATATTGGTAAGATGATGTAGGTGTGAAATTACTCAATAAAAATCCTTTGATTGCAAAGAGTTAAAGTCTGTTGGCAAAGTTCATGGTGTTTGTCCTTTACACCCAGACTAATACATCTGAAATGGAGCTAAACAGATCAATGAATGCTGTCTACAATAGGATTTACAGAACATGCACAACTCAGCAGGTCACAAAATGGGTTAACATATGATGAGTGTTTGATGGCACTGGGCCTATACTCACTCACTGGAGTTTAGAAGGATGAAGGGGTACATAATTGAAACGTACCGAATAGTGAAAGGCTTGGATAGAGTGAATGTGGAGAGGATGTTTCCACTAGTGGGAGAGTCTAGGACCTGAGGTCATAGCCTCAGAATTAAAGGACGTTCCTTTTGGAAGGAGATGAGATTCGTGATTAGTACATGTATCAGGGGTTATGGGGAGAAGGCAGGTGAATGGGGTTAGGAGGGAGAGATAGATCAGCCATGATTGAATGGCGGAGTAGACAATGGGCCGAATGACCTAATTCTTCTCCTATCACTTATGACCAGATGACCAAAGTGCTGGAGTAACTCAGTGGGAATAGGTGGCATCTCCGGAGAACATGGATAGGCAACGTTTGTGGTCAGAACCAGAGGATGTAAGGATTAGCTATCTGTCCATCAAACCCCTCACACCTATATCCACCTTTCACATGACAGGTTTTGTTCTGTCTGCCCCTCTTTTCCAGCTTTCTCCCGCCTCCACCCACTACATCAGTCTGAAGAAGATTCCAAACCCAAAACTTGGCCTATTCATGTTCTCTAGAGATGCTGCCTGACCCACTGAGTTACTCCAACACTTTGTGTTCTACGCAAGATCTGCAGTTCCCTGCATCCCCAGGTCATTAATGGACAAAAGAGTTCAGCATCATTCCCATAGAGGATGGAATGAGGAAGAGTATGCATTGGAAAGAGGATCTAGAGGTGGTAAAACATGGAGAAACAGTACAGCTGCAGGTGAGACAGAGACAGAGACAGTGCAGGTTGATGGGATGCAAATAGCAATGGGTTATCTTAATAATGGTGTGTATATATAGTTGGAAGCATAGGCCTCAGCATAGGTCTGCGTATCATTGATTCAGGTTCAGTTTCCAGCATTAGAAATGAAAGTTGAGGACCAGGGATTCCAGTATCCCTCAAGGTCATTTTTTCACTTTCTGAATATTTAGTTTAGTCTAGTCTAAAGATATGGTGCGGAAACAGGCTCTTCGACCCACCGAGTCCACACTGACCAGCGATCCCTGCACACCAGCACTATCCTACACATTTGGGGCAATTTACATTTTTACCTTATCTAATTAACCTACAAACCTGCACGTCTTTGGGGTGTGGGTGGAAACCGGAGCACCCGGAGAAAACCCACACGGTCATGGGTAGAACATACAAGCTCCATACAGACAGCACCCATGGACAGGATTGAACCTGGGTCTCTGGCACTGTAAGGCAGCAACTCTACCGCTGCGCCATCGGGCCTGTATGGAAGCCTGATACTGAATGGCAGGCTTGTTGGTACGGAAGAGCAGGGTGTCATTAGAATGCATGCGGATACTGATGCTGCACTGATGTTGAATACTGATGCTGGATTGAGATAAAGTAGCTTTGGAGCATTATGTAATGAAATAATTCTTGTGACATCCCAGAAATAACAGTGCACGATTGGAATGAGAAGCCATTTTGTGCGTTGGCTGGCTGTGACTCAATGACTGAGAATGGAAGCAGGGAAGTGTAATCTTGCCAGCTGGAAGATTGCAGATAGATATAAATGCACACATGGCTCTTTCTCTGTTTTAATTTAACAAATCTTTGCATTGGAGAAATCAATGGGGCCCCACCATTTTGCAATTAATATAAATGACTTGGATGAATGCATTAAACCATCTCATGAAAGAACTGCTGATGACTCCTCTTGTAGCTTCCTAATCATGCCTTTTGTGGTGATTGATATCTTTGCTTGAGATGCAGCATTCATAGAAACATAGAAAATAGGTGCAGGAGGAGGCCATTTGGTCCTTCGAACCAGCACCGCCATTCATTGTGATCGGCTGATCATCCCCAATCAATAACCCATGCCTGCCTTCTCCCCTCTTTGCTATTTTTGCTATTTTTACTATTCCTCTTTGCTATTTTTATTTCCATTGTAAAAACCCTCATTTTGTTTCTCTTTTATAATTTTATCTTTTATCAGTTGTCATCTGTTATCAGTTATCCGTTATCAGATTACTGTACGGTCGCCCCAACAACTAGGGTGTAGTCCCATTCTTCCAACCTACCTCATTGCTACATTGATTTTGTTTCTCTGGAACTGTAAAGCGACAATGCTATAACACCATATTCCGCACTCTTATATTATTCTCTTTACACTACCGTGGATAGCACACAAACAAAATCTTTTCACTGTATCTTGGTACACGTAACATTAATAAACCAATATCATTACAAGGGTAGTGTTACTAAATTTGCTAAAGTGTACAAAGATGGATCATAATGTAAGTAGCAAAGAGGATATTAGGGAGCTATAAATGTATATGGATAGGTTAAATGAGTAGGCAGAGATCTAACACATTAAGTAGACTGTGGAAAAATGTCTCATTCTCCATTTAGCATGGAAAAATAAAAAAAGCAACAGATTTAATTGGTGAAAGAAACCTGAGATGCAGAGAGATGTGATATTCTTGTGCATAATTGGCAGACGTGTGCACGCACAGCAAATGATTAGCAAAGTTAACAGAATGTTGTTTATTACCTGGGGAATTAAATACAGGTGGTTATAATTCAATTATACGAGGCTCTAGCGACACAATGGCACAGTGGTAGAGTTGCTGCCTTACAGCAGTTGCGGAGTCAGAGACCAGGGTATGATCCTGACTACAAGTGCTTGTCTGTACGGAGTTTGTACGTTCAGGCTTTCAGGTTAATTAGCTTGGTATGAATGTAAAATTGTCCCTAGTGTGTGCTGGGTAGTGGTAATGTGCAGGGATCGCTGGTTGGTGTGGACTCAGTGGGCCGAAGGGCCTGTTTCCGCACTGTATCTTTAAAACAAAAGATTATGGGAGCTTGTTTGTATGGACAGGTGCCCCTAAAGCGGGTGTTTTTAACCTCGGATGGCTTGCACCTGAAAGGCTGGTGCAACAAAATCTCTTGTCACCTTTAAAAACTGCATGTGCTGTACTTGAGGATGTACAACTTGCAACCTGGAAGTGGTATTGATCTGAGTTTCCATTTCTGGTCAGCAAGGGTATAATGTCTCAAATGGCCTCCTCTTGTGTTGTCAATTTCAATGATTCTAAAGGGCTTGTCCCACTTGGGCATTATTTGCGCGTCATTTATGCGACATCATTTACGCGTGACGCGCACGTGACGTGCGCATGGCGTGCATTACGCGCGCATGGCTCGTGGTGAGACGTGGTGGCGTAGGCAGTGACGCGCGGTCGCTCGCCGTGCCCCAGGATTTTGGGATTCACACGCGCAAATGACGCCCGTGGGACAGGCCCTTAAGATAGCACTTCTTTACTACATAACACAATCTTCTGTTGCAGATCAATTAATCCAGTGCAGGTTCAATTACAATTTCCACTAACGACACACAGGGAAATTGCTGTCGAAAGCAAAGACTATTTTGACTTGTTGTATATGATCAAGTGAACATACAAACTAGGAGGAGTAGGGTACTTGGTCTCTGGAACATGCCTTGACACATTCAATAAGATCAGGCTGATTTGATTGTAACCTCACTCCGCATTACCAGCACCCCCAGTAACCATTCATGCTGGTGGCACAGCGGTAGAGTTGCTGCCTAACAGTGCCAGTGACCCGTGTTCGATCTTCACTACGAGTGGAGTCTATACTTTCTCCCTGTGACCTGCGCGAGTTTTCTCCGGGTGCTCTGGTTTCCTCCCATACTCCAAAGACATACAGGTTGGTAGGTTAATTGGCTTGGTAAAATTGTAAATTGTTCCCAATGTGTAGGATAGTGCGAGCGTATGTGGTGGTCGCTGGTTAGCATGGGCTCGGTGGGATGAAAGGCCTGCTACAACACTATATCTCTAAACGAAACTAATCTAATCATAGCTAACTCAACCTGTAAAATTTCGGAAGAGTAGCTTCTCATTCCAGGTTTGTCCAACTTTTCCTCATTGGACATCGAATCTTTCCCCATTATACATCCAACTTGAGTATGAGTTTAGTTTCTTGTCACATTTACCGAGACAGTGAAAAACTTTTGTTGCATGCTAACCAGTCGGCGGAAAGACAATACATGATTACAATTGAGCCATCCAGAGTGTTCAGATACATGATAATGGGCATAATGTTTAGTACAAGATAAAGTCCAGTAAAGTCCACTCAAGGATAGTCCGAGGGTCTCCAATGAGGTAGATAGTAGCTCAGGACCACTCTCTAGTTGTTGCTGAGTAACAGCAGGTGCAGACATAATAAATGCTCTCTGAATTGCTTCCACTGTCTTTATACCTTCCTAAATATAGAAAGCAATATCACAGACAGTGGTTTAGTTTAGTGTCAAGATACGGCGCGGAAGCAGGCCCTTCGTCCCACCAATTCCGCACCGACCAGCGATCCCCGCACATTAACACTAACTTACCTACACACACTTGGGACAATCTACATATATACTAAGCCAAGTAACCTACAAATCTGTACGTCTTTGGAGTGTGGGAGAAAAACGAAGATCTTGGAGAAAACCCACGCAGGTCACGGGGAGAACAGGCATGTACAGGCAACCACCCATAGACAGGTTCGAATCCCGGTCTCTGGCAGTGCAAGGCAATAGCTCTACCGCTATGCCTCCATGCTGCCTTTAATCTTATTAAATTAAAAAATCTGACGTACACACATCCATTCCGGCAAGCGTCAGAATTAGCTCCCTCTCTCTCTCTCTCTCTCTCTCTCTCTCTCTCTCTCTCTCTCTCTCTCTCTCTCTCTCTCTCTCTCTCTCTCTCTCCACATCCAGTAGTTGTTCTTGCATATCAGTATTGTTCGTTTGATTCATTACGATAAAGCAGAGAGATGTTTACCATATCGCGTGATTAATTATTTTGTTTCTCAATTATGGATAAAAGCAACACAAGGATGTCCGTACAAATGGAACCTATCCATTTAGAAGTGATAGCCCATAGTGTTTGTCACGACAATTGGTTTGAGCGAGAATATTTTCATCATTTCCCCTCCAATTCTTCTACCGATTAAAAGGATGTTACCTTCTAGTTACGGGCTTCGTTTCAAGGAGAGTGCTGTCATTTCTGTTAACCTTATGATGATCGCACCTAACTATACTCTTCAACTAAGTTTCTCAGTTTCCTCTCACTCCAGTACTCCAGTTATCCAGTACAACAGCTGTGGCTAAATTATTTCTAGCATCATCCTGCACTGGAATCCCATGCAAGTGTCCTATACGTTTGACATAGGGAATTGCAGATGCAGGTGTACCAAAAAAGACACAAAGTACTGGAGTAACTCAACTGGTCAGGCGGAATCTCTGGAGAACATGGATAGGCGATGCTTCGGGTCATTTCTCCTGTCTGAAGAAGAGTTCCAATCCAAAACATTGCCCATCTGTATTCTTCATAGTAACTGCCTGACCTACTGAGTTACTCCAGCACTTTGTGTCTTTTTTGTCCCCTTCTGACTTCTAAACCACCTTTTCTCTCTGCCCTGCTGCCTTCATGAATCTGTGAATACATCTCCAACATCCCTCTATTCCTCTAAACTTTAGCACCCAGCTATTTATCGCGTTTGGCCTTGCTGTATGCAATTACATCACAAAGTTTTGTTTTAGTTCCATTTGCCACCTTTTTTCTGTTGAACCAGTCCATTACAGTCTAAACCTTAAAGACCTGCATCCACAAATATTTTAATTTAGTTTAGTTTAGAGATACAGTGTGGAAACAGGCCCTTCAGTCCATCGAGTCCCTGACGACCAGTGTTCCCCACACACTTATACTATCCTACACACAAACAGGGGACAATTTTAGAATTTAACCAAAGCCAATCAATGTATTTGGAATGTGGGAGAAAATGTGGGAGCACCGGGGAAAACCCACTATTGGACGGGAGAATTCCAATCTCTGTACAGACAGCACCCTTTGTCAGGATTGAACCCTGGTCTCTGGGGCTGTTAGGCATCAATACTACTGCTGTGCCACCGTGCTCCCTTATTACTATACCAATCTGGGACATCTTTCACAACATTCTGCATTTTCTCTTCCACATAAATTCAAGTCATTTCAGTAAAGTCATATTATTAAAAATGTTGCATTATTTGTCACTTTAATCTGAAATGGGAACGCCTGGATTTTGGAAAATATTAGAGTATGTCCCATGGGCCTGGTTTTGATGGGATGTGACAATTAAGGTCCATAGCGACTAACCAAAGACAGCTATTCCTATCAGATTAAGAAAATAACAGTTACAACTACTCATTAAATCCCTCGGTGAACTCCTGAGTCTGTGATAGTTTCCCTTTACATTAACCTCCTGCTATTGTCTCAGAAGGATTACTAAATGGGAATTAGAGACTCTGAGAGATAATCCTGGCATCCTGTGGAGTTTGACCAACAACAAACAAATATCTTCGAAAGAGAAATAAAGGTGAGAATTATATAGAAGTTGGCCTCTGATAACATGGGTAGCTCTGGAGACCAGCCATGGAGGGTTTACAGTGTTTATTGTGTCGGAGCAGCAGACAAATCTAGTTGTCAGTTAGTGCAAACCCCATTTGACTTAACTGGCTATTCCCTGAACAAAGCGAATAGGTTAATGAGGTTGCAATTAAAACATGAGGATATTAAGCCTACTTGACTCACCCAGCAGTCAGACTCTGTTTGTCTGTCAGTTTGTTATTTATGCTGGCTGGGCTATAAAACGTGAAAGGAACAAGGTGTTGAAATCTGGTACTAGCGGTGATGCAGTTACCAACCTAACAAATGATAAGTACAGCAATGGCATTTCCATTTACATGCAAGATGGATTAATTTAATTTGCAGTAAAATCAGTTGAAACTAGGCAAAGAAAAAACAAATAAGAATTTCTTAATGGTTTGTAATTGATGAAATTCCATAAAAATATAAATCATTTTCCTTCTTTTGCTCATCCAAGGTGCAGTAGCTGGATTTCCAAGTAATTGTATAAAGTCTCTCTAGTTACACATGCATTTTAAGTCTAAACTTGCATCAGTTCAAGCCACAAGGAGATGCAGTTATTGGAATCGTAAGCAAAACACAAAGTGCTGGAGTAACAGCAGGTCAGGCAGCATCTGTGGAGAGAATGGATGGGTGACGTTTTGGGCAGGACCCTTCCTGACCTCCTGAACCTCTGACACAGAAGCAGGCCCTTCGGCCCAACTCATCCAAGATGCCCCACTTAAGCTGGTCCTATTTGCCTGTATATGGTCCATATCCCTCTGAACCTTTCCTACACAAGCACCTGTCCAAGTGTCTTAAATATTATTATACCTGCCTCAACTACCTCCTCTGGCAGCTCCTTCCATATACCCACCACTCTCTGAGTGAAAAAGTTGCCCCTCAGGTTCCTACTAAATCTTCGAGCTAGATCAGCCTTGTATATTCAAAATATTTTAAAATGCTTGAATTCCTTGCTTGTCTTCTATCTATACTATTACTAAAACTCTCATCTTGACCACTGCGTTGTTTTCAAATTTGCACACAAACGGTACCGTATATCGCTAGGCTTTTTACGCCACCTTACTCACCATTTGCCTCTGCTCCAAGCGCACCAAATTTTGTTCCGATCGGTGGAATATTAGAAAACTTATGAAGGTTTAAAAAATCATGAGATCAGCAGATTGGTCTTCTCGCCTGTCAGTCACCATGAAGGTAAGGCGCCTTCCGGGGGCGAGGCGAATAAAGCCCCAGAGGCCGGGCGTGAGTCAGTCAGCCTGGAAGCCGTGAGTGAGAGTTGAGTTCAGAACTGTGAGTCCACAAGCCGTTAGTGAGTGAACTGTGAGTCCACCAGCCGTGAGTGACTGAACTGTGAGTCCACCAGCCGTGAGTGACTGAACTGTGAGCGCACAACCCGTGAGTGACTGAACTGTGTCCACCAGCCGCCACAACACCCACACTAGCCCTCCAGAAAGCGCTGCACCCCTCCCCTGGCTGCAGGACCCTCCCCCTTCTCCACCGGCCCCCAACAGCCCTGCCTGAAGCCGTGCCCCTCCCCAGGCTGCAGGACGCTCCCCCCACCGGCCACCGACAGCCCCCTCCTGAAGCTGACCCCCTCCCCGGCTGCAGAACGCAACAAGAGATGCAACAAGAAAGAATGGACTGAATAAATCTCCTCTTTAACGTTTAAATTGTTGTTATATTTTAAGAGTTATTCACATTTTAAGCTTTAATAAATCCCTTTTCCACTTGCCGTGCCCGTCAGCTGCACCAGCGCAGTAATACCTGCGCGTTCTACGTCACAATGGGAACAAAATGGGAGGGAATGGCTGTGCTGGTGGAGAGCCGCTAAGAGTGGGTGGGGGGGGGGGTGGGGTTTGAGGTGGGGATGGAGTGAGTGTGTGGGGGGGGAGGGCAAGTGGTGGAGTGGGGGGGGGGGTTGAGGTGGGGATGGAGTGAGTGTGTGGGGGGGGAGGGCAAGTGGTAGAGTGGGGGGGGGGGTTTGAGGTGGGGATGGAGTGAGTGTGTGGGGGGGGGTTTGAGGTGGGGATGGAGTGAGTGTGTGGGGGGGGAGGGCAAGTGGTGGAGTGGAGGGGGGGGGTATGGGGGAAGAGGGGGGGATCAGGGGCGTCACAACGGGGACCCGTCAGCCGCGTCTGCGCAGTTGGGGCTATGCGTGAGTGGTGGAATATTGGAATTGGTGGAGAGGTGGAATATTGCGTTGGGGGACCAGGCCTCCCGTGTGAGAATGGGACCCAACGGGTCCCACTTAGTCTAGTTTTGAAGTAAATTGACAAAAAAAAACACACTTGTACTCTTCCATCTTTGGACGTGGGTCTGATTCAACCTTGACTATTGGGGTGAAAGTTTTCATGCAAGGTATTGATGCTCTGCCTTCCAAAACCTGCGACTACATATATATAGAAGCCCGCAAGTGACAGCACATGGTCCACAGCATGTGAATAGCCAAAGGATGAGTCCCAGAAATCCTTGTTGACTTCCTTCCATCCTCAGATCAACACCTTAAATTGTGAAACCATTTTGCAGCTGACAGTCTGAGTTAAAAGCAAAAATGAAAGAACCGTTCTGAATCCACAAATGCTGCACTGGCATCTGCAGGTTGCTAAGCAACACAACACAGAGCCATTAATGTTGCAGGCTGCAATGCTCCTTTTGAAGAGTATTATTCCATAGCCAGCCTTCAGAAAAGCAACAAATGAGTCTGGAGTACCAGCATAGTCCTATTTGCACCTTTTACGTCCAATTTGGATAAACAGTATGCAAAAATAGAAGGACATTGTGCCTATGGACACCTCAAATTTGGAATATCTACATTGAAATCCTGGTGCCTAATGAGATCATTTGTCCAAATATATTTGTATCTGTTTTTTTTAATCATTCCTTATGTAACGTCCAATAACATTAAATTTGAAAGGAGGAGGAAGCAATTGACATATACCTGATTATTTTACCAAGTAGAAAATATAAAGGATATAAGTATGAATATTTAAAGGTAGTTAATTCATTAAGCATGGTTATTGTCTTGAAAATTAAAATATTGAATGCAATGGAACAATCTAAACGTTTGTCCAAAACTGACCATACAAATTAACCCTTAATGGTTAATCAATGTGAAATAACCCTTTCAGCTAAGAGCACTCATTCCTAAGATTCCTAAGTAATCATATCTAACTTAGATATCTATATACCCCATTCCAGTGCAAAAGGCATGTAATTTTACATAAAACCCAGTGGTATTATTTGATCTAACTCCAGTGGGTGACAGTGAAGCAGTTTAATAAACACGGTGTTCAGACTATATCTTGCAGAAGATTCCTCATCAAAGACTACAGGGCATAGCTTTAAGGTGAGAGGAATAATTTTAGGCTAATTTTTAGGCGACTGCTGGTGACTGTCATAGTCGTAGCAGGTCGTCGAAAAAACGGTGACTGGACCCCCCTACGACAATGTCTACAACAACCTACCACCTAGTCGACGTCAAGCTACCGACAACCGGTGACGCATCATGGGCCTGTCCCACTTTGGCGACTTTTTAGGTGACTGCAGGAGACTGTGCAGTCGCCACATGGTTGACATATGTTCGCGGGTAGTTGCCGGGGAGTCGCCTTCATGGTCGCGAGGAGTTCCCACATTCTGAGAAATAGTCGCGGCCTCATTATGAAAAATTAGCGGCGACTAGAATGAAGCCGCCATGGAGAATTCTCGTGCCATAGGTGGGTCGCCAGGAGGTCCTAATTGGTTGGCAGGAGGTCGAAGGTTCTTGGAGGTTCTAATAGGTTGTAGCCGGTGAATTTCATTGGCTGATTGGGAAAAAAACGTAAGCAGTAGTTTTCAGAACAAAGGATAACCGACCGGTAATGTTAATGTCCGCCGCCGAAAGTTCTTTCCACTACTTTTCTCCCCTTCTCTCCCCTCCTCCCCCCCCCCCCACCCTCTCCCCCCTCTTTTAAAGGACTTACCGTACACTGTGCTTTAGCCATCTGAATTACAGCACAAACCTTCCTGTTCATCGCGGTGTGTGTCTGTGTCACCATGGCTTTGCATCGTGTGAATTTTTTAGACAGGGCAAGTGGGGGGAGCGCTGTCTAAAATATTCACGTGGGCTGGTGAAGGAAGTGATGTGTTTGTGTGTGTGTTCCACTCTGACAGTCGCCGTTCCAGTTGCTCGTTTTGCTGAAAAATCGCCAAAGTGGGACAGGCCACGGCTAACCGACCGGTAATGTTAATGTCCGTCGAGCATCAGACCAAGATCGCCACATGGTCGCCACACGGTCACAGGTGGTCTCTGGTGAGTCTCCTTACTGGTCGGGAGGAGTTCCCGCATTCTGGGAACTAGTCGCGGCCTCAGTATGGTCGCCGAAAATGTTTCAACATGTTAGAAATTTTTCTGCGACCAAAAATTGGTCGCCATGGAAAAAATCAATATTTTTGTAGTCGTAGGTCTAGTCGTAGTGGGGTCGCCATGTTATCGTAGGTAATCGTAGGTAGTTGTGATAGTCGTAGGTAGTCTTAGTTAATCGCCTTTGCTGACCAGTCATTTTCATTGGCTCATTGCGAAAAAAAAGGTATGTTAAGGGGTTGTCCCACTTGGGCAACCTAATCCGCGAGTTCTAGCGAGTTTGCCCTCGACTCATACTCGCAGTATGGTTGACACGAGGTCGTAGGAGGTCTTTGTAAATCTCCTTCTTTTTAGATGTTCTTACGACTATAGAGTTGTAGCTTGTCGTAGCTTGTCGTAGCTTGTCGTAGCTTGTCGTAGCTTGCTTTCTGTGATCATGGGTGTAGTCATCTGTAAGTCGAAGGTGGTCGTCTTCAGTCCCCACTATTGGGTCGCCAATTGTCACGAGTGCATCGGCGATTAAGTCGTAGGTAGTCGTAGCTTGTCCTACATAGTTGCAGGATGTCTTCTACATAGTCGTAGGATGCGTTTGATACATTCACTTTTTCGGCGATTCAACAAGACTATGACAGTCGCCTGCGCTCGCAAAAGAAGTCGCCTAAGTGGGACAGGCCCTTTAGGACGTCCACCTACGACCACGCAGGCGACAACCTACGACAACAGAAGTCAACCTACGTCCACCCACGACAAGCTACGACCCTGTCGGTGACAACTGAAGACAATTCAGTCGCCGGGACCTGTCGCTGGTTGACGTAGGTTGACGTAGGTAGTCGCCAATGGAATTCATCAAAGTCAGCACCAGCGACAACCTACGTTACCTGGCGACAGCACCTATGTCAGGAGAAGTCAAGCTACGCTGATTGGTGTCAACCCACTGTCGCCGACTGTCGCCGAGAATTTTTGAACATGTTGAAAATCCAGCCGCGACCAGAAAGACACTACGACTCTTTGGGTGACTGAGGAGACTACTCACAACCATACAGGCAACACCCCGGCGACCATGTGGTGACAGCCTAGTCACCTGCAGTCGGCTAAAAAATAGCGTAAAGTGGGACAGACCCTTAAAGTTTAAAGGAGATGTGTGAAGAAAGTTTTTATATAGAGAGCGGTGGGTACCTGGAAGGCACTGCCGGGATAGTGGTGCAGGCTGATATGATTGAGGCATGTAAGAGGCTTTTAGATAGGCACATGGATATGCAGAGAATGGAGGGATACGGATGATATGCAGTTAGAGAATATCAGTTTAACGCGGCATTATGTTTGGCACGGACATTGTGGTCTAAAGGGGCTGTTCCTGTGCTGCACTGTTCCATATTCTGTGTTCTTGTGTGATTCCAAATAGCTTTTTTTTTAAATCATCTTTGCCATTGATTTAATTATTATTTGATTGCTTAATCCAACAAGTCAATGTGATGAAATTTATGTGCTGCATCTGGTACTTAGAGAGAAATTAATGCAGGACAAAATCCAGAGACTCAAAATACGTAATATAGAGCGAACATAAACATGGAAAACTGGAAATACTTCATAGACCAGACGGCATCTGTGGAGAACAAAAGCATTTCAGGTGATAAACTTTCTTCAGAAGTGGCCAATGTTAGATGCAATCAGATTTCTAGATGGGAATAGTGAGATGGAGGATCTGTACAAGCCAGATGAATAGAACAGAGGCAGCATGGTAGGCTCGTGGTTAGTGCTGTTGCCCCATGGCTCCAGGGAGCAGGGTTCAATCCTGACCATGGGAACAGTCTGTAAGTACCTTGCCTGTTCTCCCTGGCACCATGTGAGTTTCCCGGAACCTCAGACTTCCTCCCACATCCCAATGGTGTGTGGGTTAGTAGGTTAATTGGCTGATGTAAATTGTACCTCGAGTGTAGGCTAGTGGTAAAATCTCAGGGGTGTTGATAGCAACATGAACGGAATCGGTTACAGGAAAAATTAGTGAGGACTGAGGTTACTCTGTGAGTCAGCATAGATGCAATGGGCCAAATGGCCTCCTTCTAAGAACTCAAAATATGGAATATGGAACTGTTTTACCTCGACAATATATTAACCTGAACATAAGTTTTCTAAGATCTTGATTAACGTATAATTTATAATATATTGAAATTGAAGTAAATACATTTTGAAGGCTTTGTTTGATGAGTAACCAAGTTCTGAACTGCCCCACAGCTGAGTTTGGTTAAAAACCATATCTCAGCTCTTTGGTTGGATACATGCAATGGTATTACTATCCCTATTAACACTGTAACCCTGCAGCCCTCAATGCAGCAGGAGAGTTAGAGGTGTATAAAATCATGAGGGGAATAGATAGCATGAATGGAGAGTCTTTTTGCCATGAGTAGGGGAATCAAGAGCCAGAAAGCACAGGTTTATGGTAAGAAGGGAAAGATTTACTAGGAATCTGAGAGGCTGCTTTTTCACTGATTATGGTGGCTTTGGCCAATGAGTCAACAGGAGATCCTGAAGGACTAGTTTTTAGTTATCTTTGTCAGATCCTCGCCTTGATCCGAATATAATGAAACACACTTCAAGGACACTGAACACAGAATGTTTTGTCTTTGTTCCTCCATTTTGTGGCTCAGGAGAGTAGTTTAGTTTAGAGATGTAGTGCAGAATCAGGCCCTTCAGCCCACCAAGCCCTCACCGACCAGCAATCCCCGCACATTAACACTATCCTACACATACATCAAGCCAATTAACCGACAAACCTGTGCGTCTTTGGAGTGTGGGAGGAAACCGAAGATCTCGGAGAAAACCCACGCGGTCACGGGGAGAATGTACAAACGCCGTACAGACAGCACCCGTAGTCAGGAGCGAACCCGGGTCTCCGGCGCTGCAAGTGCTGTAAGGCAGCAACTCTACCGCAGTAACTCTACCACTGCGAGCGTGGCTGCGATCATTCTTCCTGTTCGTGATTAGCGCCGTGAACTGAGTGACAGAGGAAATGGCAGCAGAACCACGGCCACTTAACGTTGTGGCTCTGTGCATTGTCAAGTGCAGGGACTATTACCTCTCCACCCCCCTAGCCAGCATTGCCAAAAAGTATAAGTTAGCAGATCACCGTTATGGAAGGCAGGGAATGCTTGCACCTTATTGAAAGGATCTGACAATCTTGTACCTGCCTTGAAGGAGTGTATTTAGTTTATTTTCTGGCAGCAATTTCTGGCTAAATGTTAAAGTTGTTTGTTAATGTTAATGTTCTTCTCCAAGCCACCAATGGATATTTTACAATTGCAAACGATTATTGTTAACGTTTTGCAACATAACTTGTCCTTACTGTACTCACAGTCAGTAGTATCAAACCATACCTTCCATGTTACCTGCAACAGTTAATGAATGTAGAATATAGAACAATACAGCACAAGAACAGGCCCTTTGGCCCACCATGTGTGTGCTGAACAGGATGCCAAGACCATCACTTATCTACCTCTACATATCCCTCCATTCCCTGCACATCCCTATGCCTATCCAAAAGGTTTTAAATATTCATACAATGGGGCATCATGCTCAATATTTGCTTCCTATTTATCCAACATTAAGGGATTCTCCCACTTCTCTAAAAGACATAGGAACACTTTATCCACATTGTCTTTTCAAACAGAAATGGCAGAGGTTACAGTAGATTCATCACTTGGTCCAATATTACTGGATCCATTAAATATACACTACAGACAGAATAAAACTCTTTTTGCATTGTGCTACAATAGAAGTTTCATCCACTATTAGGAATAGCTTCTCTCTGCTTAATCTATCCATATGTCATGGAGTCATCGAGCGTGGAAAACTCCCATGCCCACCGAAGTCCCCACAAACTAAACCAATTTGCCTGTGTTTGACCCATATCCCTTTTATCCGTTCCTATCCATGTACCGTTAAATGCCCTTTTAATGTACCTGCCTCAACTACTTCCTCTGGCAGTTCATTCTATAAACCCACCACCCTCCGTGTGAGAAAGTTGCTCCTCAAGTTCCAAATAAATCTTTCCTTTCTCACCTTAAACCTATGCCCTCTAGTTCTTGATTTCCCTATCCTGGAAAAATAATGGGTATTCACCCTTTTTATTCCCCTAGCCACACGAGGGACAATTTACAATTTTACCAAGCCAATTAGCCTACAGACCTATACGTCTTTGGAATGTGGCAGGAAACCAGAGCTCCCGGGGAAACCCACAAAGTATATGGGGAGAATGTACAAACTCCGTACAGACAGCACCCATAGTCAGGATTGAACCGGGGTTCCGCAGCGGTAGAGTTGCTGGTTGTAAGGCAACAACACTACCGCTGCGCCATTGTGTGGCCTCCAAAGTCTACTGCAATTGAAGATAATTCAGAGTATGGTGTACTTTGCAATATTGAACAGCGTTCACTCTGGAATATAAGTTTCACACACTGACGTGCTGCCAAGTCCTGGTGGAATTGATATAATCTTTGACAAACTTTTCCAATTCCCAATTTTCCAAAACTTTTCCCATTATGTGCAAAAATTATCCACACTCATTTTTCAACCCTTTTAAGTGACTTGAATAAAATTGGAAATATCTTAACAAATATCTTGACGTCACGGTGGCACAGCACTAGAGTCCCTGGTTCGATCCTGACTACAGGTACTGTTTGTATGGAGTTTGTACGTTCTCCCAGTGACCGCGTGGGTTTTCTCTGGGTGATCTGAATTCCTCCCACACTCCCAAAGATGTGCAGGTTTATAGGTTAATTGGCTTTGGTAAAAATTGCAAATGCCCTAGTGTGTAGGATGGGGTTGAAGGAAAGAGCATTCACGCCACGGCCCTATCTCCACCAATCTTTCCACCACCACGCACAAGAAGTGACAAGACAGACACCATTGTATGCAGATGCCGAGATGTGTGTTCAGCTCTGGCTGAACAACTCCTAATCTTGTGTGTGGACTCGATAAGAAGAAGTGTGTAGGATAGTGTTAGTGTGCGGGGATCGCTGGTCGGAGCAGACTCGGGGGGGCTGAAGGGCCTGTTTCTACTCTCTATCTCTAAACTAGACTAAACTAAACTTCCAAAATATTTTTAGAATAGAAAAAAAAAGATTTTCTTTCCATTGGATGCCAAGATGGTTGATAGTTGATCACCACCAAAGCCAGGCTGTGGGTTTCTACAGCAGTCCTTGGTACTCCAGGTATAGTGAGGAAGAAAAACAGCAAGCCCTCCTGCATTTAATTGCGAGCTGGAGACTCCTACTGGAGAGTGCATTTGTACAGACATGGAGAATGAGATCAGACTCCACTGTGTTACCCGCATGATCAAATTGACTGTTAACATATACTCTTCATACATGAGTAGCCATTTGAATGAAATATCGGAGGACAGCTCACACTCTTGTGGTGCACAACGAGGGCAGGGAACTGGCAATAAAAATGTGCAGAAGGAATCTGCATATCCAGACAGACAGGTGCATGTGTGTTGACTGTCCATCTACACATTACTTACAGCGGAGTTGGGCTCACAGTGGGTACACTGCAGGGTTTCAATTTTAGATGTGTAATCAAGTCGGACACCCGATAATTATCCAAACAAAACAGTTGAGTCTTAAAGTGAGGAGCCAGGAGAGCTCAACAAAATGACAATTGACTGAAAGCGGTGTCTTGGGATTGAACGTGCTTTCTTATTAACAGGTCCCAACTTGTCCCACTGCCCTGGGACTGAACTGCTTTGTTAGCGGAGATTAGACCGAGTGCTCCTCGGAACTATGTAAAAGGAAGACGCTGCAGTATCAAACAGCTGGGATTGGGGGTGGGGGTGGAGGGAGCAGCTGAGGGGAGGCCGAG
The DNA here is from genome assembly GCF_010909765.2 of Amblyraja radiata. Classification (NCBI taxonomy): domain Eukaryota; kingdom Metazoa; phylum Chordata; class Chondrichthyes; order Rajiformes; family Rajidae; genus Amblyraja; species Amblyraja radiata. The sequence goes on from NC_045989.1 coordinate 5,161,295, forward strand.
CAGTTGGGAACGTGTTCTGCTGCCATATGAAAATAGTTTGGGCAGGTTGATCTCTTCGAACAAAACAATCACTCAGCGACTTGTGAAGAGAGATGACTGTCACCACGGTGAACTGTAATCTTCCTCACTTCCACATGTGCCATCTGCTCCCACTCCGTACAAACCAATAACCAGGCATTTCAGATAATTAGCTGTTGTGTTATTGCCGGACCTATCGCACAGAGTGTACTTTGTTTGGGCACAGCCTTACTGCCATTTCCCTCCCTTTCTCCCAGAGAAGGCAACTCTTTGCTGGAGATTTACAATCACTTGTTGTTTTTACTACCTTGCAGAAGTGATCTTCATTCATATGAGCCCAGTCAAGGATATAAAGAGTGCAGCAATGAACTACACATGCTGGTTTATACCAAAGATAGACACAAAAATCTGGAGTAACTCAGCGGGGATTGTTGTGATTGTTAAACGACGAAGGCATCAGCTCAGATCTAGAACGTCCCTTCACTTGGAATGTGAATTTCACATTGCCCTGCGAAATGCCTGCCATGTTCATGCTTTCTATCCACTGGCCTCTTCTAGTAAATCAATGTGAATCATTGAGAACTAGATTCTACACTCTGTATCTTTCTCTTCACTATTGTATTTGAGTTTGGCTTGACTGCGCTTTCTGTCCAGTATTATCCAATTTGATGGACAACATGCAAAACAAAGCCTCTCACAGTACTCTATACACATGATAATAAGAAACTTAACCTAAAATACAGACATTCAATTTAAATCCGGATGCTCTGCTCATTCTGTCTGCTTTCACTCGCACACAAATTGATCAAGTGGTGAATTAGATGATGTCTTGCCCACTGAGAGCTTGATTCCTGTAGAACCAATGAATTGAAGTGGGGATTCGTGTCAATTGTCTTGGTCTAACCCCATGAATTGAATTTGACATTAAATAATCTTAATTTAAAACTAGACTGGAGGAGGATCTCAGTTGGTCATCGACCTTAGTTTAATATTGTGGCTCTTTAGAAAATACCTGCCTCAAGGGTATTTAATTGTCCTGTGTATTGACCAACACGACAATGAAATTCGTACTTGCAGCATTACAACTGGCCTCAAATCACGATATGCATAGAGCCTTCGAGCCATAGAGTGATACAGTTTGGAAACAGGCCTTCAGACCAACTTGCCCACACCGGCCAATAAGTCCCAGCCACACTAGTCCCACCTGCTAACATTTTGTCCATGTCCCTCCAAACCTGTCCTATCCATGTACCTGTCTGACTGCTACTTAAATGTTTGGATAGTCACTGCCTCAACTACCTCCTCTGGCAGCTTGTTCCATACACCCACCACCCTTTGTGTGAAAAAGTTACCCCTCGGATTCCTATTCAATCTTTTCCCCTTCACCTTAAATCTATGTCCTCTGGTCCTCGATTCACCTACTCTGTGCATCTACCCAATCTATTCCTCTCACGATCTTATAAACCTCTATACGAATAGATAATGTATAATAAAACAAAATGATAAATTAATAGCCACAATGCAAGTGCAAAATCAAAACAAGATCCTTCGTGTAACTAAGGACATGTACAACATGAGAATTCAATGTTGAGGTTAATGTTGTGCAGTGTTGAAGGGAAGAAGGGAAGGGTTGTTGGGAAGAAGCCATTATTGATCCTGGTGGTCATCTTATTCTTATGTTTCTTCACAAAGAAAACAACTGACAAAGTCAACGCACATCTGGAGAGCTCTCATTCATTACTTTTCTAAATGGAATCACTTCCTTTCATAAGTTCATGTCCGACGAGCAGAATTAGGCCATTCGGCCCTTCAAGTCTACTCCAAAATTCAATCATGGCTGATCTATTTTTCCCTCTCAACCCCATTATCCTGCCTTCTCCCCATAACTGCTGACACTTGACTTTGGAGTTTTGCGTAGAACATTCACCATTGTATTGAAGCCGCTGTATGACGATGTACATTGCAAACAGCAGTTTTATTGCATTCCCGAAGCATCCATTGAGGGCTTTTTAGTCACAGGCACAAATCTGAACAACGCAAAAACTAAAAGGGTTTCAATGATTTGGGAAGGGAACGTTTAAAATGCTGCATTTGCTCTTTTGTTGGCAATGCCACATCAGGCTATTACTATCTCCTGAAGGCACCAATTAGATTCAATGTGGTTTAACAGGTAACCAAACAATTTTCATTTAGAGTCATACAACACAGAAACTGGCCCGTTGACCAACCCCTTCATTGCAACCAAGATGCTCCATCTGACCTAATCCCATTCACCTTCATTTTGCCTTATTTCTCTAAACCTTTCCTATCCATGTACCAGTCCAAGTATCTTTTAAATGTTGTTATAGCACCTGCCTCAACTACTTCATCTGGCAGCTTGTTCCTTATGCTCACCACACTCCGTATGAAAATGTTGCCACTCAGCTTCCTCTTAAATCTTCTCCTCTCACTTAATCCTATGCCCTCTGTTTCTTAAATCCCCTTCCCTTGAGAATGACTCTATGCCTCAATCTTCAACCTTTCACCCGATCTATACCCCTCATGATTTTACACACCTCCATTAGATCACCCCTCAGCCTCCTGTGCTCCAAGGAATAATGTCCTAGGCTGCTCAACCTCTCCCTTCAGCTCAGACCCTCGAGCCCTGACAACATTCTGCTAAATCTTCTTTGCACTCTTTCCAGTTTAAAAATCAAGCTAAGTCAAAAAGCTAAGAGTCAATCACAGTTCAGGTCTGGATACACAGATAAGGATGGCAATCTTCCTACCTTAACAAAACATTAAGGAGCTAGATGTGTCTTAAAACCAATCCAGTTGTTTAATGGCCAACAATACCAATACAAATGGGCGGCACAGTGATGCAGCGTAGATTTGCTGCCTTGAGGAGCCGGAGATCCAGGTTCGATCCTGACTACAGGTGCTGTCCGTATGGAGTTTGTTTGTTCTCCACATGACTGCGTGGGTGCTCCAGTTTCTTCCCACACTCCAAAGAGGTATAGTTTTATAGGTTTGTAGGAAAGTCCGGAACCAGGGGCCGCAGTTTAAGAATAAGGAGTAGGCCATTTAGAACGGAGTTTATGAAACACCTTTTCACACAGAGTGTCGTGAGTCTGTGGAATTCTCTGCCTCAGAGGGCGGTGGAGGCCGGTTCTCTGGATACTTTCAAGAGAGAGCTAGATAGGGCTCTTGAAGATAGCAGAGTCAGGGGATATGGGGAGAAGGCAGGAACGGGGTACTGATTGTGGATGATCAGCCATGATCACATTGAATGGCGGTGCTGGCTCGAAGGGCCGAATGGCCTACTCTTGCACCTATTGTCTATTGTTTATTGAAAGAACTGCAGATGCGGGTTTAAATCGAAGATAGACACAAAATGCTGGAGTAACTCAGTGGGACAAGCAGCAGCTCTGGAGAGAAGGAATGGGTGATGTTTCGGGTCAGTCTGAAGAAGGGTCTTGATCCGAAATGTCACCCATTCCTTCTCTCCAGTGATGCTTCCTGTCCCGCTGAGTTACTCCAGCATTTTGTCTCTATCTTAGTTTTCTAGGTTAATTGGCTTTGGTAAAAATTGTAAATTGTCCCCAGTGAGTAGGAGGATAGTGCTGGTGTACAAAGATTGCTGGTCAGCGTGGACTCAGTTGGCCTTCCTTGGGGCAAGGGGAATGGAAGATAGACAAATTGCTGGAGAGACTCAGCGGGTGCAGCAGCATCTATGGAGCGAAGGAAATAGGCAACATTTCGGGCTGAAACCCTTCTTCAGACCTTGAAGGGGAATAGAAATAACCTTATACTCACCATTGTGACATTAAACATAGAAACATAGAAAATAGGTGCAGGAGTAGGCCATTCGGCCTCTTGAGCCTGCACCGCCATTCAATGTGATCATGGCTGATCATCCAACTCAGTATCCTGTACCTGCCTTCTCTCCATACCCCCTGACACCTTTAGCCACAAGGGCCACATCTAACTCCCTTTTAAATATAGCCAATGAACTGGCCTCAACTACCTTCTGTGGCAGAGAATTTCAGAGATTCACCACTCTCTGTGTGAAAAATGTTTTTCTCATCTCGGTCCTAAAAGATTTCCCCCTTATCCTTAAACTGTGATCCCTTGTTCTGGACTTCCCCAGGAGAAAGGAGAAGGAGACCCCTTGGAGACTCATGTCTCCAATTAATAGTCTGGACTCTGAATTTCTGGGTCCGAGGACATCCTTAAAACTGTACAATGTATACAGTTCTGCTCCCAGGTATGCTCCCTGTTCTCCCTTTCACACAATGGTTATACAATAGCTTATCTTTAGAGAGCAGTGATAGAGATATGGAGCAGAAATCATGAATGATGTTCTCTTGTCCGGAGAATTGTTTCTTTCTCCTTGGTTGTCTTCAGTTGACTTTGGGAAGTTGAGCTACTGGTTGGAATTAGTCTAGTTCAGAGTTTAGAGATACAGCACGGAAACAGGCCCTTTGGCCCACCGGGTCTGCGCCGACCAGCGATACCCGCACATTAACACTATCCTATACCCACTAGGGACGATTTTTGTTTACATTTGCCAAGCCAATTAACCTACATACCTGTACGTCTTTGGAGTGTGGGAGGAAACCGAAGATCTCGTAGAAAACCCACGCATGTCACAGGGGGAACGTACAAACTCCGTACAGACAGCACCCGTAGTCAGGATCAATCCCGGGTCTCCGGCGCTGCATTCACTGTAAAGGAGCAACTCTACTGCTGCGCCACCGTGCCGCCTTCTCTGAATTTTCTCCGTGGCTTGATGCTCACAAGTTCACAAGTTAAAGGAGTAGAATTAGGCCATTTGGCCCATCGAGTCCACTCTGCCATACAATCATGGCTGATCTCTGCCTCCCAATCCCATTTTCCTACCTTCTCCCCATAACCCTTGACACCCATTCTAATCAAGAATTTGTCTATCTCTGCCTTAAAATTATCCACTGACTTGGCCTCCACAGCCCTGTGCGGCATAGAGTTACTATCCTCTGACTAAAGAAGTTTCACCTCACCTCCTTTTTAAAAGAGCGCCCCTTAATTCTGAGGCTATGACCTCTGGTCCTAGACTCTCCCACCAGTGGAAACTATGCCTTTCTTTATTTTGTAAGTTTCAATGAGGTCCCCCCTCAACCTTCTAAACTCCAGCGAGTAGAGGCCCAGTGCTGTTAAATGCTCATCATATGCTAACCCACTCATTCCAGGAATCATTCTTGTAACCCTCCTCCGGACTCTCTCCAGAGTCAGCACATCCTTCCTCAGATATGGGACCCAAATTTGCGCACAGTACTCCAGATGCTACAGTGGGTGTGATCTTACCCACCAGGGTGTTGGGAAACACACCTTAAACAAAAGCCTTCTTTGGATTTGTAAGTTCTCCAAATATAGAGCCTGGGACAGAATGCCAGTTGTAACTTAGACAAATGCCAGCAAAACTTCAACAAAAATGTCAGTGACGAATGTGTCCGGGGTTAGCAACTAAATTTTGACGGACTTAATGCTCAGAACTAAGCTTGATTTAACTCATATGCTCAGGACAATGAGGATGCCGCTTTTATTTTCAACCAAAATTAATGTATTCAATTATTTACAATAATATGTACAATACTAAATGATTCAAAACAAAACCCACCCCCACAGTACGTCAAACAAATATTCTTAAATGACTAATTCCCCATCCTTGTCAAGGATGCATTCCACACCCCACGGTGCCCAGCGGCCCCGGAAATCCTGAAGGGTGGCGTGACTAGGGTGCCACTGGTGAGAAGGTGCTTCAGTAACATTGACCATTAGCATCTCATAAGCAAGTTATTGTCAGCCCAGTTCTTAGGTTTCTAGTTTGACTCGGTCATATACATAAATATATCATTTTGTGAGAAGAATAGATCAGGTAGACACACGGAGTCTCTTGCCCAGCCTAGGGGAATGGAGAGCCAGAGGACATTGGTTTAAGGTGAGGAGGGGGAAAAAGATTTAATAGGAACCTGAGGGGTAACTTTTTCACACAATGTGTGGTGGATGTTTGGAAGAGCTGCCGGAAGACGCAGATACAATCGCATCATCGACAGGTAAATGGATAGGACAGGATTAGATGGAAGTGTGTCAAAGGCAGATATGTGGAACTAGTGTAGATGGGACATGTTCGTAGGTGTGGGCAAGTTGGGTGGAAGGGCCAGTTTCCATGCTGTATGACTCTATGTCTCTAAGGCACCCTCTTGTGTACTAACTGGCCTCAGGTTGGAGTTGCGCCCACTCATTAGTTGGTGGTGGTGGTGTGTTTTGTAAACTTAATGGCATGAACGGTGTGGGCAGGGAATTGCTTGTTTGAAGGTCACATGAGCTGATTTCTCTCGCTGCCCAGCGACCAGACTCATCCACAGGGAACTATGGTCAGAGGTACCGAGTGAGGAAGGCAGCGTTAAACAGGCACTGTCCAAGCCTCACATTGGTTGTGGCTGAGATTTGCGTCTGTTCAAAGGCGGGCCTCCCGAAACGTCACCTATTCCTTTTCTCCAAAGATGCTGTCTGACCCGCTGAGTTACTCCAGCTTTTGGTGTCCGTTCTGCAGAGGTTGACCTTGGAATCTCAGGGGTGATTTTTTTAAACCACTGGAAGTGCCCGCTCTCCGGGATAACCCAAATAACAATACTCTCGTCCCAATTAATAATAAAATTATTGATAATAGTAATGATAATAATGTCGTCCCAATCACTGCATCTCGTGGCTTCAGTCCAGAACAAGATCATTGACAAACACTCGAATCGACCAGGACAAATAGTTAACAGCTTAATCAGATACAACACAAACGTTGTAATATTTCCACACTTTGCAGAGACCGGGGGTGGGGGGTCTGGCTGTTCTGGAGGGAAAAAAAAAAACCTTTTCTGCTTCAAGTATGTTCCTAATTTTCTCCAGTTAATTATTCGCTCTTGTGTAATGTCAGAAATATGAAGAAGTATCAAATGGTTCTGAGTCACAAAGACATCACGCCCTTAAACGGCAATACAACGTGGGAAATCCAATGATAGAAATATCAGATAGACACAAAAACCTGGAGTAACTCAGCGGGTCAGGCAGCAAGCATCTCTGGAGAGAAGGAATGGGTAACATTTCGGGTCGAGATCCTTCTTCAGACTGAGAGTCAGGGAAAAGGGAAATGAGAGACATAAACGGTGATATATAGAACTTAGAGATATATGGATATAGAGATAGAGAATTCTAGGACCACGCTTTAACCAAGGTATGCCTAGCCTGAACCGTCCCAACGCCAGATCTTCTGATATGGAACCGATCGCAAGATTGCAATGGATGCCAAGGTGAACATTGTACTAATGGTGTCTCCGGAACACGGCGCCAACGCAAGTGCATCGATGATGTTGATATTTTCTTTGCATATACTCCGCCTAGCACCGACATATCTGCAAATGAAATCACTCCAGGTTTACTACTCAGTGGGCTGAATGACGAATTTCGCAATTAAAGAAAATATAGCACAAAATACTTTTGGTTTATCAATTAGAAGTTGATTTACATAATAACTAAACCTTAATCGTTTACTAGGGATTTCAAAATGACACATGCCTTTTACAATGTTAAAAACAAATGATCAAATATCCATAGATCGTGGCTATAATCGCTTTAGAAATTAACGTGTTATTTGAATACAACCTGATCTGCTAACATTGATGACTAATTCTTGGATTGAATCTACAACTGTTTCTGAATGCAACACACATATGGTCTAACTGTAGCTTATTAAATGTATTAACATTCTGCTTTCGATAATACCTATCCACCGACCATGAGCCAGGTTGGACTATTGACGCTTTCTGAAATTATTGAAAGCTTCAGGTAATTTTCAATGGTTGATTATCTGTGATGATCTGTAACTTTTTATACTTCTGTTGCCTTTATTTAAAAAGATAGACACATCAAAGTGCCGTCTAATTCGAATTCGACAATTGCATGGAAACGAACAATTCGCGGGGAGAAAGTGATTTTGTACATTGTATCAATTCGCCTTAATTTGAAGCTAAAATGTAACAAAACGTTTAAATATGTAGCGTTTGATAACAAGCTTCCGAGAACTTACCCTTAATATTAATGCACAAGACTCCATTAATCAATAAAACCTGGTACGAATAATAACAAATGCCGATTTAAATGGAGGAATATTGATGCAGTATTGCAGTAATGGTTATCTTTAAATATTTAGACACAACATTCTGAAGTAGAAGGGTTTCATTTTCACCAGAGATGCTGCCTGTCCCGCTGAGTTACTCCAGCATTTTGTGGAGTAGCTCCCTTCCCACTACATCTTTAAATATTTGTTTGTTTTGACCAGAACTTTATTGTGGTCCGTTGCAAAATCAAATGCTTAAGTTTAGTTACTTGTATCAATAGGTTCATGGAACCGATATTTATGTATCTTAGGCAGGCTGTGAATTGACTGTAGGTTCAACACAAAATAGGAAAATAATTAAGATGTTCGTTAACCCCAGCTAGAAACCCTGTTCAATGTCCTACTATATATTGAGCATGGTTAATTATAAATTGGAACGAGGTGTATTTTCATCAGTTACAACATTCAAATCAATAGGTTGTTATTTTTCAATGGAATTTCGATCCAACATCGTCTACTCGTTTTAAAACCATTTTCACCTTTTCATTCGTTTCTGTAAATTAAAAATGAGATATTTAGCGGAATGCTTTTTAATTAAAATATTAGAGCATATCGTGGACAACGGGACATCACCTGGTTTCCAATTTCCAGCAATAATGTTGCCCCGTATAAGATGAAGATTCATTGCTATTTTAAAACGGACGGGTCGGATATAGTAACAGAGAGAGAGAGATAGAGAGAGAGAGAGAGAGAGTGTGTGTGTGTGTGTGTGTGTGTGTGTGTGTGTGTGTGTGTGTGTGTGTGTGTGTGTGTGTGTGTGTGTGTGTGTGTGTGTGTGTGTGTGAGTGTGAGTGTGAGTGTGAGTGTGAGTGTGAGTGTGAGTGTGAGTGTGAGTGTGAGTGTGAGTGTGAGTGTGAGTGTGAGTGTGAGTGTATCAGAAAGCTTTACTGGAAACCAATATCACACAAGTTAAAAAAAAACTGCCTGCAATATATATATATGGCACGCCCTTCTGCTATTTTTGTTCAGATTTTTTGGCAACATTTTACTCGCGTTTTAGATTGGGTTTTTAAACGACCCGCGACTCAGTTCGGCTTAAGGAGTTTTCTGAACACAATTGTCAATTAAAATCTCTGATAGAACAAAAATGTTAATTATTGTCCAATAGCATTAGTGTGTGTAGGTAGTTTAGAGACTACTTTGGTATTGGGGTTGGTTTTCTCGGTTGAGCGCTTGGATCGAGGAGTCTGTAAAAGTAATTTGAACGTCCCATTGGCTTTCAGTGACGTTGAGATGTGTTGCTGGGACCTGAATGTACAGGACAAATTAAAACAAGTTTTATTGAAGAAATTGTTGGATTGTGTCTATTTGATGAGGTTGTTTCTGTCTCATTGTTGGGATTTTGGCCAATATATACATATATAATACTCCTTTAATTCGATTTTACTTTCCCCACAGCCACCAGGCTATTAAACCTGGCTCGGATAAAACTCTGATTATTAATAACTCATTATCTGTTATTTGCACTTTATCAGTTTATTGTGTGTATGTATTTATATTATGGTATATGGACACACTAATCTGTTTTGTAGTAAATGTCTACTAAGTTCTGTGTGCTGAAGCAAAGCAAGACTTTCATTGTCTTATCAGGGACACATGACAATAAACTCACTTGAACTTGATCATTTCAGGTTAATAATCCATATTATATATCGCCAAACTGGCGACTGTAATCAATATACTACTGCTGTAAACTTTTGATGTATCTAAGATGCTTATCTAACATCTATCTAAGTGGTTATGCACAGTGATACTTGTACTCAACTATATACAAAAATGAATTTCATTGTACCTCGGTACATGAGCCAAATATCAGAGGTCACTCTGTATTTAATTTGACAATTCGTTTATACCGAAGGTCTCCCACAATCGCCAGTAGTTCGAGACCTGGCATAGGGCGAAGTAATCACATGGAGGAACATTTCATTGCTGGGAATTTGGGATCTACTTTCCGAAGTATCGTTGACTCCATTGAGCAGCATCGTTCCACAGTAGACTTGTGGGAACGTGCACGACGTGCGGGGGAAGTGGCGGAGTCACGTTTTATTTTTCATAACAAGGTTCAATGCACGCAAGCGCACAGAGGAAATACATTCTGCAAAAGACTGTGTGAAAAAAGCCCATAAGGAGGGGGAATTCTCAGCAGGGCGGTGGGTGCTTGTAGAGAACAAAGTGAACAAGGTTAGGGTGGGACTGGTCTCTAAGGTACACAAACAAGCTGGAGAAACTCAGCGGGTGCAGCAGCATCTATTGGGCGAAGGAAATTGTGTACCTTCGATTTTCCAGCATCTGCAGTTCCTTCTTAAACACCTGGTCTCGAAGGGATCCTGACTGTAAACCAAAACACCACTTGCTTCAGGCGATGTCTGGTCTGATACTAGTTTCTAGTCGTCTTCTTGAGTCTCACTGTCTGTAACTCGTTTTCACCTCACACACAGCTAACAATGGCCGATTTCCCTTTATCGTCGTTACTATTTTTTTGCATATATTTCATTCATTTGTTCCATTTATCTCTATATCACCGTCTATATCTTTCATTTACCTTTCCCCTGACTCTCAGTCTGAAGAAGGGTCTCAACCAGAAGCGTCGCCTATGCATTTTCTCCAGAGATGCTGCCTGTCCCGCTGAGTTACTCCAGCTTTTTGCATCTATCCGATATTTCTATATTTGGGTTTACTATTTTGTATTATCGCGTTACATCTCTTGTCTTTGTCGCTCAGAACCATTTGACACTTCTTCATGTTTCTGACATTATACAAGAGCGAAACATTGACTGGAGGGACACAGGAACATACTTGAAACGTCGATAGACACTAAAAGCTGGAGTAACTCAGCGGGACAGGCAGCATCTCTGGAGTAAACGGAATAGATGACGTTTCGTGTCCAGACGCTTCTTCGGACTCTCTGGAGAGAAGGAATACATATTTGAAGCGTTGTTTCTCCAGAAAATGGCTTTTTTGGGGCACAGTTAAGGAGACATTGCCTGTGTAGCCGAGTTGTTTCAAAGCACACACTCCTCAAATGCATTATAACAAACGAAAGAGGAAGATCTAACTACATCAAGTTAATTCTTGGGTTTAAATGCCGACGAGGGCTCCATATCAGTTTGAAACATGAGGTATTTAACTGTAACGCGATGATACACTCAATGTCGACAGTTCTTAAATCTTTTAGTATGCAGAGTGTGATTGATTGTGAGCGCTTCTGACTGGAGTTGATCTTGATTTTTGGACGCTGTTCACCTGCCTTAGAGAGGGCTGCGTATCTGGTCATGGGACTCAGAGGCAGTGTTTCTTTGATGTGAAATGGAAAATAATCATCTTACTTTAAGAAAAAGAACAGAAATGTAATCGTTTAAATGTTAATTTTTCGATTCTCCCAGTGACCGCGCGGGTTTTCTCCGGCTGTTCCGGTTTACTACCACACTCCAAATACTTACGTTTATATGTTAGACACAAAAAGCTGGAGTAACTCAGCGGGTCAGGTAGCATCCTGGGGGGGGGGGGGGGAGGAGGAATATGTGACGTTTCGGGACGTCACCCATTCCTTCTCCCCAGAGATGCTGCCTTACCCGCTGAGTTACTCCAACTTTTTATGACTATCTTCAGTGTAAACCAGCATTTGCTGTTCCTTCCTGCATGTTTGAAGGTTGATTGACCGGTGAAGATGTGCATTGTCCGGAGTATGTGTGGGTTAGTGCTAGTGTGTGGGCATCGGCGGCCGGCGCGGACTCGGTGGGTCTGAGATGGGCCTGTTTCCGCGCTGTATCTCCAAACTAAACTCAACTAAACCGCACTGCAACCACGAAGGCCGTTGGGTTTTGTATATTTTAACACGAATACACCACATAATTGATTGTATCAGTTTTATATCCTTGATGAGTAAAGAGTTACAACATGGAGACAGGCTCTTCAGCCCATCAAGTCCATCGATCCACCCATTCACAGCATGTCTATGTTATCCCACTTTCTCATCCACTCCCTGCACACTAGGGACATTTTTTACTGAGGTCAATTAACCTACATAACCCGCACGTCTTTGGGGTGTGGGATGGAACCGAAGCACCCAGAGGAAATCCACGCGGTGACAGGGAAAACGTGCAAACTCCACACAGGCAGTACCCGAGGTCAGGATCGAGCCCGTGTCCTTGGCGCTGCTCGGGCTCCTGGACACGACTAATTAGCAAGTAAACCACCTCTGCGTTTTTAATAGGATGCACTGGCTGCCAACTTTAGTGCTTTTAGAGACACAGGCGTTTTTTGCGTGGATGAAGAAAGGGGAGCAGAGATGTAGACCGCAGTGCAGAAGCCCATGATGAATTTAGACAGGGCACAAGGGGGGAAGCTATGGCCATTATCTGAGAGAATTGAACAACCAAGCCGGCACAGGTTTTAAAACTGGACAAAAGAGACGCAGGCGATGTGAGAAACTACTTCATTTTACTCAGAGAATAGTTGTGATCTGGGATCCACTGCCCGTTAGGATGGTAGACGAAGACCCAAACCGCGTCTTTCAACGGGACTTCGGTCGAGCTTTGGGAAATATTATTTTTTTAAGTGCAGACAGATTTAAGGAATCTTGTGTGGAACACAAAGTGCTGCAGTAACTCAGCGGCTCGGGCAGTATCTCTGGAGAACATGGATAGGTACCAATCCCTGGTGCAATAGTATTTGGTACACTGCCCTTAGAAAATAGTCGTAGGTTCAGTACAGTTTTGTTTATTGTCACGTGTCCAGTCAACAAATTGGAGGAACAACACCTCATATTTCGCTTGGGTAGCTTACAACCCAGCGGTATGAACATTGACTTCTCTAACTTCAAGTAACCTTTGCTTTCTCCCTCCCCCTGCACCCCATCCACTTTCCCAGTTCTCCCACCAGTCTTACTGTCTCCGACTACATTTTATCTCTGTTTGCTTTGTAGTTACCTTCTCCCAGTTAACCATGATCTATTCTACATACACCTTGATCTGCATTCCCTTTGTCCCATTTTCACACCTTACGCTTCCCGATCTATGTGTCTCCCTCTCCCCTGATATCAGTCTGAAGAAGGGTCTCGACCCGAAACGTCGCCCCTTCCTTCCCTCCAGAGATGCTGCCTGGCCCACTCCCAGCATGTTTATGATACAATACATGATGACAATCGAGCCATTTACAGTGAATAGATGCAGGGGTGGAGGAGAATGCATTTTTAAAGACATCGAGACAATTAACTTCGTCCCACAGCTGACTTACACATGTGAATTAAGGGATATGGGGAACGGGGTACTGATTTTGGATGATCAGCCATGATCATATTGAATGGCGGTGCTGTCTCGAAGGGCCGAATGGCCTATTCTTGCACCTATTTTCTATGTTCTATGTTCTATGTTTTCTATGAATGCCGAGTAAAAGCCTGATAGGTTATTTCATCAGTTACTTAGAAAGAGCGCTGGGTGTAGATAGATTTTTAAAAAAATGTTTAAGAAGGAACTGCAGATGATTCAAAAAGAATTGAAAAACAGATATTTGAATTTGCACTAATCACTTTGCACTTTCTTTTGCACTTGCACTTACGCTTAACATGACGCTGCTGGGTACTGTCCTTCCTGTATATATTGTCCTTCGTACGGTATTGTCTGTATTATTTATTGTGGTGTATGTGGTGGTTGTATTGTACTGTATTGTATCTGTCTGAGTGCGAACCAAGACACATTCCTATCAACTTGTTGACATGGCAATAAACTTTTTGAATCTTGAATCTTGAACTGCAGATGCTGGAAAAACGAAGGTACACAAAAATGCTGGAGAAACTCAGCGGGTGCAGCAGCATCTATGGAGCGAAGGAAATAGGCCATTCCTTCGCTCCATAGATGCTGCTGCACCCGCTGAGTTTCTCCAGCATTTTTGTGTACCTTTAAAAAAAATCTTATTAAGTTGAGAACAAATGTCGCAAACAACGACTGGGAAACCGTCCAATAAACGCCTCCATGTAGTGTCTCTGTGATGAACTGAACATACAGTTCATTCAAAACCAGAAATGGAACCGAGGATTCTGTTCAATTCTGTTTGTAGTTTGTTTGGTTGTTTGTTTGTTTGTCTTTTTGCACAAAGTCCGCGAGCATTGCCACTTTTCATTTCACTGCACATCTCGTATGTGTATGTGACGAATAAACTTGACTTGACGAACACCTAGACATTAATGTTTTTTGACGTTCCCACTGAGGATCTGTGTGACAAATCTTCCAGTATTCGCATATTAAACATATGTTGCTCCTTCGTTTAAGATGTATTTCACAATTGACTCTAGCTGATTAAATACACAGTTGGGACAGTAAGTGTTAATGTCAGAAACACAATCAAACCTATTTCTGGCCACTGTTTTACTGTGGACGTTAGCGTTGAACGCAACCTACATGTTACTTTTGTAACCCAATATCACATCAATTCATCCACACAGGCACAGCCGAACACATTTGCATCACACACCTCTAACTAAGTATATGTAATAAACCTAAGGAGGATGTATCTGAATCAATCATAAAAAAATAGGGAATTTAAAAGTCTAGGATTTTTGAAGAGGAGGGTTTGATGTGAGGGTGATCAGTAAACTTACGAAATCCGAGTATTTGAATCTATATCAAGAACTCCCTTGTCCTGTTAGTTAGGCGGCATATGCACACAGGCGTCGATGCGTTTTAATGAGAAATAGACGGATATTTTACATGTGGATCAATTCAAAAATCTAAAATATCCACGTTGCTCTTTTGTTCGCATCGAGAACGCGTCAACAATTGATACTGTAATAGCGAGGACAAATGATTCGGCGCAAACCGTCCCCAATCACAGATTAAATACGATCTTTCAAGAGGGGTAAATGCTGGAAACAGGAAATGAAGCAAAATGTTCCGATGACTCTCAATTAAAGAGGGACGTGGTTTTTAACTAATTGCTAACTGAATATTCGAAAGCCTTTTTAGCAGTTTCACATTTAAATTCAGTTTAATTGATATCATGAAATTCGAACCAAGATTCTTCCAAGCTGCGAACATTGCAGTTGGATTGTGTTCCCCAGTAAATAATTCTCCCTTTGCTAAATATTCCGGCGATAAACGGTGTTTTTTCGCCTCAGGTGGGAAAATTCCAGAATAAAACAGACCAATCTTAAAATTGGTGAGCTGTTTGCAAGGGGGAATTTACAACTTTTTCACCCAAAGTGCAGCGAAAATATAGAATTATCTCCTTTTCCCTTTGAGGTGGTGGGAAAGTCTTTATTTATATTGAGAGCGAGGAGAAGAGTGGAACACAGGGAGTTAAGTAGATTGGCATGGAGGTCAGTCATAATCGAATTAAATATACGGAAAGACACCGCGAGTAGATGCGTCACGCCTGCATTTATCTAAAGCTTAGTCCTTGGCTTGATTATGCACAATCTCGTCCTACCCCTCCCTTGTTGCATTTGAAATATGTTAGCCAATGACCAGCTTGTGGAGCTAGATTGTGGAGGCCAAGTCAATGGATATTTTGAAGGCAGAAATTGATGGATTCTTGATTGGTACGGGTGTCGGGGGTTATGGGAAGAAGGCAGGAAGGAGAGATAGATCAGCCATAATTGAATGGCGGAGTAACTTTATGGGCCGAATGGCCTCTTATAGAAACTTACAAAATTCTTAAGGGGTTGGACAGGCTAGATGCAGGAAGATGATTCCCGATGTTGGGGAAGTCAAGAACAAGGAAGTCACAGTTTAAGGATAAGGGGGAAAGTCTTTTAGGATCGAGATGAGAAAATCATGTTTTACACAGAGAGTGGTGAATCTGTGGAATACTCTGCCACAGAAGGTAGTTGAGGCCAGTTCGTTGGCTATATTTAACAGGGAGTTAGATGTGGCCCTTGTGGCTAAAGGGATCCGGGGGTATGGAGAGAAGGCAGGTACAGGATACTGAGTTGGATGATCAGCCATGATTATATTGAATGGCGGTGCAGGCTCGAAGGGCCGAATGGCTTACTCCCGCACCTATTTTCTATGTTTCTATCTTTCTAATTGTGCTCTTATCACTTATGACCAGACCACTCTATAATTTTTCTGAGGGAAAATAGTTGACATTTGTGACATTTCCTTTCTGCTTTGAGATTCCTTAACATTTGCCTTACTTCTCATGCACCAATGGTAGAAGCAAAGTCCACCTACTCATGAGAACAAAACTGAAAATAGCCACTGATTAATTACCTGGTCATTTTCTTATGTATTTTATAAATAAAAGCAAATCACCAAGTTTGATGATGGAATAAAAATATAAACACAAAGTGCTGGAGTAACTCAGCGGGTCAGGCAGCATCTCTGGAGAACATGGATAGGTGACTTTTCACAAAGTGCTGAAGTAACTCAACGGGTCAGGCAGCATCTTTGGAGAAAATGGATAGGTGATGTTTCAGGTTGGGAACCTTTTTCAGACTTCACACAGATGCTGTCTAACCTGCTGAGTTAATGCAGCACTTTTTTTGTGTATCTGCATTTCCTTGTATCTTCCTAATGTCATGCATAATGTAAACTTGGAATAATTCAAGTTCGGTGATCTGTCTCTCTGGGCAGGCAATCATATAGTCCATGCCAACAATAGTATAACTCCAAAGACGGGCACAAAATGTTAGAGTCACTCAGCGGGTCAGGCAGCATCTCTGGAGAAAAGGAATGCGTGACTTTTCTGGTCGGGACCCTTCTTCAGACTTAGTCGTGGAGTCATAGAGTGATAGAGTGTGGAAACAGGCCTTTCAGCCCAACCTGTCCACATCGGCCAACAAGTCTCAGCTACACTAGTCTCACCTGCCCGCATTTGATCCATATCCCTCCAAACCTGTCCTATCCATGTACTTGTTTAACTGTTTCTTAAACGTTGCGATAGTCTCAGCCTCAACTACATCCTCTGGCAGCTTGTTTCATACACCCACCACCCCTTGTGTGAAAAAGCTATCCCTCAGATTCCTATTAAATCTTTTCCCCTTCACTTTAAACCTCTGTCCTCTGGTCCTCGATTCCCCTACGCTGGGCAAGAGACTCTGTGCATCTACCCGGTCTATTCCTCTCATAATTTTATGCACCTCTATAAGCCTTGCGTCTGTCTTCGGTTTAAACCAGCATCTGCAGTTCCTCCACACACAATAGTATAATTCCAATTGGTATACGACAAACCTGCTTAAACTGAGAGCTTAAATTAATGAGCTTCATGAACATATAAAAGTCAACATAAATCACATAAACATAAAATGCTGGAGTAATTCAGCGGGACAGGCAGCGTCTCTGGATAGAAGGAGTGGATGATGGATGGATGAGACCCTTCTTCAGACCTTAAACGTCACCCATTCCTTCTATCCAGAGATGCTGTGCTGCCTGTCCCACTGAGTTACTACAGCATTTTGTTACCATCTTAGTTTTAAACCAACACCTGCAGTTCCTTCCTGCACATGAATCACATGTTCGCCATGCAGTCCAACTGAACCAGGAAACCTAGATCTTTTCCTGGATGTCCATGTACCTTATTCCTTTATTAAATGATGTTATTTTCAACTATTTATTCAATTTTCTTTAATAATAGTCCCAACTTGACTGGTTAACTATGAAGAGTCGAGACCCTTCTTCAGACTGAGAGTCAGGGGAGAGGGTAACTAGAGGTGTGAAAAGTTTCAGAACGAATCAGAGCTGGAACCGACGATGAAGGAAAGGTGGAGCCCACAAGGGTCGATTGTAGGCTGTGGAAGATGTGATAATGAAATTACAGTTGGTCTTGAGTATGGATTTCACAAACACCTACATTTCTAGTAGAATCACAATTAGATGTGATTGTTATTTATCTATCATTGGTAACTACAGGATAACTGTGAAAATTGCCAATAAGTTAAGCAGGAATGCCAATGGAAGCTACATGGTCAATGAGGCTGACCCTGGCAGACAATGAATTCAACACCCAAGTCTGCAGAGTATCCTTTAAGCGACTGTGTTACTTTGATCTTAGTCAACGACACCGTTAAAGTCAAACTGCTACTCGATATACAAAAGGCTGTTAATTCAACCATCAAATACATGGCTTATCCCATCAGTGACTAATAGCTCTCAATAGCTGAGGCATATGTTTGAGGTGTGCTGCACCATTTATAACCTTGTCTTCATCCATCATTTAGGCTTGTCACTTCTTGGTGCATTGCATCAGGAAGTCTGCAGGTATTGTCAAGGATGCCTGCCACCCTAGCCATTCCCTTTTCTCCACTTCTGCCCTATGGGGGAAGATAAGAGAAGTGTGGCACGGTGGTGCAGAGATAGACTAGCTGCCGGGTTCGATCCTGACAATGGGTGCTAGCTGTACGTGCGTTCTCCCCGTGACCTGGCTGGGTTTTCTCTGGGTGCTCAGGTTTCCTCCCACACTCCAAAGGCGTACAGGTTTGTAGGTTAATTGGCTTGGTAAAATTGTAAATTGTCCCTAGTGTGTGTAGGATAGTGTTAATGTACAGGGGTCTGTGGTGGTGAATCTGTGGAATTCATTGCCAAAGAAGATTGTGCAGGCCAAGTCAATGGATATTTTTAAGGCGGAGTGACAGATTCTTGATGGATAGTACGGGTGTCAGGGGTTATGGGAAGAAGGCAAAAGAATGGGGTTGAGAGGGAAAGGTAGATAGAAACATAGAAACATAGAAAATAGGTGCAGGAGTAGGCCATTCGGCCCTTCGAGCCTGCACTGCCATTCAATATGATCATGGCTGATCATCCAAATCAATATCCCATACCTGCCTTCTCTCCATACCCCCTGATCCCTTTAGCCACAAGGACCACATCTCCCTCTTAAATCTAGCCAATGAACTGGCCTCAACTACCTTCTGTGGCAGAGAATTCCACAGATTCACCACTCTCTGTGTAAAAAATGATTTTCTCATCTCGGTCCTAAAAGACTTCCCTCTTATCCTTAAACTGTGACCCCTTGTTCTGGACTTCCCCAATATCAGGAATAATCTTCCTGCATCTAGCCTGTCCAACCCCTTAAGAATTTTGTAAGTTTCTATAAGATCCCCCCTCAATCTCCTAAATTCTCGCGAGTACAAGGCGAGTCTATCCAGTCTTTCTTCATATGAAAGTCCTGCCATCCCAGGAATCAGTCTGGTGAACCTTCTCTGTACTCCCTCTATTGCAAGAATGTTTTTCCTCAGATTAGGAGACCAAAACTGTACGCAATACTCCAGGTGTGGTCTCACCAAGACCCTGTACAACTGCAGTAGAACCACCCTGCTCCTATACTCAAATCCTTTTGCTATGAACAGATCAGGCATGATTGAATGGCAGAGTGGACTTGATGGGCCGAATGGCCTAATTCTGCTCCTAGAACCTATGAACATATGAACATATGAACAGCAATATCACCCTGCTGTATGCGCCTATGACTAATTGACTAAGTGTGGAGATGATGGGAGCATTGGTGGTGTATCCTTACTAGTCAATAATGTTTCATCACTATATTGTTTTATGTGCTTTAAATTGAATATATACTCAAGCATCCACACACTCAGCTTAGATTGTGTTTATAATTGACGTCTCTTATCTCTAGACTTAGAGACTTATTCTAGTTCTGCCTCTCTTTTGTCAGCTCCCATGCCTGTCTGTTATGGCCTCTATCTGCATCTATGCCTGAGTGTATCTTCTTGTTGTCCGTATAGCTCTGCGTTTTTTCACATCTCTCTCATTTTGTTTTTCAGTTGTGCACATTATCTGTTCACAATCAGCCATTTAATTTAACTGGATCAAATGTGCATGTGGCAGTGTGTAGAAGATTTAAAACTAACATTTCTGAAGATTATTTACCTGCATTGTGCTTGCAGATGGATTTACAGTGAGCTGTGCGAAGTTGCAATGCCCAACAGACTCGTTGGTGGAATAGTTCACATGTATGCACTCTCATCCCAAGGCAGGGTAAGCTGTTATATTTAATACTTTGCTGCTGGTGACGTGGCTGCTTCTGGATGTCTTAGTCCACTGGGTTATTCATTGGCAGGTCCGATGGATCAAACATTGTTGCTCTATTGAATATAGACACAAAATGATGGAGTTACTCAGCGGGTCAGGCAGCATCTCTGGAGAAAAGGACTAGGTGACGTTTTGGACCGAGACCCTTCTTCATTGGTGTGCTGAATCCATTGTATGTCAATCACACCTTCATTGGAAGTGGCCAGATGCCTATATCCGGCATCACGAGTGACTTTAGACTTTAGAGATACAGCATGGAAACAGGCCCTTCGGTCCACCAATTCCGTGCTAACTAGTGATTAACCTGTGCACTGCCATCATCCTCCACACTAGGGACATTTACAATTTACACAATCTAATTTATCTACAAACTTGTACGTCTTTGGAGAGTGGGAGGAAAGCTATCTCCACGTTTATCACTAAAAGTACCTCCTCAGGAAGGTTTCTAACTTTAAGCTTCAATTGTGAAAAGAGAAATTACCAAAGGATACATTTCCAGTGATATCATCGAGAATTTGCCTCGCTCTCTGTCAATAAACTTATCACATTGCGTTTACACATACATCGACAGAAGTATTACTCAGTTTTATCCCTCTCCATTGTTCCTTTCTGACTAATTTCCCATGGACTTCCTTAAGAATACCAAGGTTGGCGATTATGCCCATAAGCAAACTAAAATTAAAACATCACTTAAAACCACGAACCCAACATTTTCGACTTAAAAAAAAAAATGCTGATAACAGTCAGCAGGTCTCCACCATAATGCAGCTGTATTACTTCTCCTGTCTTCTCCCCATAACCCCTGACACCCCTACTAATAAAGAATCTATCAATCTCCGCCTTAAAAATATCCCTTGACTTGGCCTCCACAGTCTTCTGTGGCAATGAATTCCACAGATTCACCACCTTCTGACTAAAGAAATAACAGTCTTATTCTTAAGCCCCTGTCCCACTTAAGCAATTTTTTTGGCGACTACAGGCGACTAGGCTGTCGCCACATGGGCGTGGGGTGACGCCTGTTTGGTCGTGAGTAGTCTCCTCGAGTCACCTAAAGAGTCGTAACATTTTTCTGGTCGCCGCTGGATTTTGAAATGTTCAAACCTTTTCGGAGACTGTGGGCTTGACGTAGCTTGTCTTCTCCTGTCGTAGGTGTTGTCGTAGGTTGTCACCAGGATGATGCAGGTTGTCGCCAGGTGACTTTTGTTGTCGCCGGGTGCTGACTTCGCTGAATTCCACTGTCGACTGCCTACGCAACCTACGTCAACTGGCGACACGAACCAGCGACTGAATCGTCTTCAGTTCTCGCCGACAGGGTCGTTGTTTGTCGTAGCTTGTCGCGAGTGAACGTAGGTTGTCATAGGTGTGGTCGTAGGTGGGCGTCCTAATGGGTCGCCGGTTGTCGGTAGCTTGCCGTAACTAAGACGTTGACTAGGTGGTAGGTTGTCGTAGACATTGTCATGGGGGGGGTCCATTCGTTGCTTTTTCGGCGACCTGCTACGATTGTGACAGTCGCAGATGGTCATAGAAGGAGCCTTTGCCTCTCGCTGCAGTGCAGTTTAAGCATTGTCCATGCTGCTTCATCGACAATATAGAACATTTTTATGTCAAACATTTATCTAAACATATTTTTGTGAATGCTAACAATGTTTATCCTATGATCACCAGCTATGGTGTTGGACTGCATAGCATCACCAGAAATGAATTTCTTCTGCAAAGTCACAAATGTGGCACATAGTCCTGGCAGGGCTGGAATGAGGGAAGGCATTGTGTGTTGGATGGAGTGCCAATAAACGGGGTTCCTGTTATAGTGACGACACAGTGATGCAGCTGCTGCCTCACAGCTCCGGACACCGCGGTTCGATCCTAACCATGGGTGCTGTCTGTGTGGAGTTTGCACGTTCTCCCTGTGTTTGTGTGGGATTTCTCTGGGTGATCCGGTTTCCCCCTCACTACAAAGATGTGGGGGTTTGTTGGTTAATTTGCTTCTGTAAAGAAAAAATTGCCCCTAGTGGGAGTGGATGCGAGAATGGAATAGCATAAAACAAGTGTGAATGTGTGATCAATGGTTGGCGTGAACTCAGTGGGCTGAAGGTCCCGTTTCCACACTGTAACTAATCTAATCTAATCCTCAATTAATGCTTATCTTCTTGGGTTGAGTTGGAACGATATTCATCGGATAAGACGGGGACTATCACGACACTTTGGTCGTGCCTTGTACATGCTGGAAATGGTTTGTGGAGTTCAGGATGTGATTTTATTTTGCTGTAAGTTTCCCTCTCAGCTTCTCTCCTGTTCTTGTGGAGTTCTAAACACAATCACAAACTTGGGTGGTCTACTTTGGTCCTGCAATTATGAGATAATTCCCTATACTTTTGAGACGAGTCTGTCATACCACTTCTATCACCTTTAACAAGAAAATATTGTGGGACGTGCCTTTTATCCGGAGTTAAGTCTTGCAGATTTAACAAGTCATAATGGTTTATTTATGGTTTGCCCTTGGAATAATGCAGTGTGCTGAGCAACCACAGTAGGGAGACGGCTTCAAGGCATTCGACAATGCTAGATACAATACATCAAAAGAAAATAGTTATCATAGGGAACGATCAGCGTAGGTTTATAATTCATAGTTTCAAAAGTGGTGGAAGTACTTGAGAAAATAACTGAGAGAGTGGAGAAGGATAATTCACTGAGTCGTTTGCTTGGATATTCAAAAGGTTTCCCATGCGATCCCCCACGTGAAGCTGGTAAAAGAGATTAAAGATTATGGAATAATTGACAAATTGGCTGGGGGGGGGGGGGGGGGGGGGGGGGGGGGGGGGATTGAGACGTCTTAGTAATAGGAGACAGTAGTTGGTAATTAGAGGAAAATAAAATGATGACGTTCAACAGAAAATTGTTCTGGAATTCTTGGTTCATCCATCCGGAAATTCCTTCTCCCCAATACATCATCTAATTGGTTCTTGAAAGAACCAATTCTGCTTTTATGTTCATTAATTTACCTTCATTGCACACCAAGCCTAAAGGGTGATATCTTCAAACACATACGGGTGGGTGGGTGGCACGGTGGCGCAGTGTTAGAGTTGCTGCCTTATGGGCCTGTCCCACTTAGGCGATTTTTTCAGCGACTGCCGGCGACTGTCAAAGTCGTAGCAGGTCGCCGAAACCCCCCCTACGACAATGTCTACAACAACCTCCACCTAGTCGACGTCAAGCTACGGCAAGCTGCCGACAACCGGCGGCCCATTAGGCCATCCACCTACAACCACACCTACGATAAGCTAAGACCACCCGCGACCAGCTAGGACAAGGTACGACCCTGTCGGCGACAGCTGAAGACAATTCAGTCGCCGGTACCTGTCGCCGGTTGATGTGGGTTGGCGTAGGTAATCGCCAATGGAATTCACCAAAGTCAGCACCGGCGACAACCTACATCATCCTGGCGACAACCTACGACAGCACCTACGTCAGGAGAAGTCAAGCTACGCTCACTGGCGTCAACCCACTGTCGCCGACTGTCACCGAAACATTTTGAACATTACAAAATCCAGTGGCGACCAGAAAAACACTACGATTCTTTACGCGACTGAGGAGGCGACTCACGACCATACAGGCAACACCCCAGCGACCATGTGGTGACAACCTAGTCGCCTGTAGTCGCCTAAAAAATCGCATAAGTGGGACACGGTCATTACAGTGGCAAAGACACGGGTTTGACTGTCTGTACGGAGTTTGTACATTCTCCCCCTGACTTGCATGGGTTTTCTCCGGGAGCTCTGGTTTCCTCCCACACTCCAAAGATGCACAAAGGTTTGTAGGTTAATTGGCTTGGTATAATTGTAAATTGCCCCTAGTATGTGTGGGATAGTGTTAGTGCGTGAGGATCGCTGGTCGGCACGAGCTCGGTGGGCCGAAGGGACTATTCCGTGCTGTATCTCTAAACTGAAACTATAGTTGGCAGCCCAGGATCATCTGCAGGAAAAGCTGCCAAGGAGCCGATGGAAACTGCGTGGGAGGGGAACCTGGAGTGCTTGGTCACGCCTCACATGATTCAATGCCTGCGTGGAGTTCCTTAGAACAGAAACAGGCCCTTCGGCCCAGTATGTCCATGCTCAACATGGTGCCGGTCTTGACCCGAAACGTCACCCATTCCTTCTTTCCAGAGATGCTGCCAGTCCCGCTGAGTTACTCCAGCACTTTGTGTCGACCTGGTGCCCCTCCACTGCTTTCCCAAGCTACAAGTTGCTCCATGTCACTACTAGATATGGGCTGATCGGACGAGCAGACCAATGCAGTGATGCGTATCATAGAATAGCTGTGATCACCCAGGTAGCGTACTCTGGGTGTGTGCATCGGCACTGCACATTGCAGAAGAAGACTAGCAGAGGCTACAGGTTGAATATCAATAGCACCACTGGGACAAAAAAAAAGGACACAGAGTTCTGGGGTAACTCAGCGGGTCAGACAGCATCAATGGAGAGCATAGTCCAGAAACGTCTCTGATCCATGTTCTCCAGGGATGCTGCTTGACCCACTGAGTTACTCCAGCATTTTTTATCCTTTTTTTCTGTAAAGTATCATCTGTGATTTTTCACCCCAGGGACTCGTTCATTCACATATCCCTGGTGATCCTCTGCAGAGTTTGATTCTTGTTTTACTGTGTCCGTCAAGTGAATCCCCTTGTCAGGTATCCATACACAGTAAATGGCTCGATTGTAATCATCTATTGTCTTTCCGCTGACTGGTTAGCACGCAACAAAAGCTTTGCACTGTACCTCGATACACGTGACTATAAACTAAACTGAACTGAAGATACTGGGTTCAACCACATTGCATCCACACTGCAGTTTAGGTTAGCAATGGTGGAAATAGGCGCAGCACAGATGATGATGGCATTAGCTGCCCTACTCCTAACACAAGAAGATGTTAGGCATCATTGGAGGGATCTCGCCTGATTGAGCATGATCCATTACCTGCCCGGCGTTAAATAACTCGTGAATGATCATTAACACAATCCATCTCACAGAAAATAGCATGAAAGCACATATTGTGTTTATAAGAGTATGAAAAAATTGATTTGGTTGTGCAACACTAACAGCCACTCCGTGGGTCAGGCAGCATCTCTGGAGGGAATGGACTTATGACATTTCGGGTTGGGATCCTGGAGTTTATTTTAACTTAGTTTAGAGATTCAGCGTGGAATCCGGCCTTTCGGCCCACCGAGTCCGCACCGACCAGCGACACTAGCACTATCCTACACATTAGGGACAATTTCCAATCTTTACCAAAGGCAGTTAACCTACAAACCTGTACATCTTTAGAGTGTGGGAGGAAACCGGAGCACCCGGAGAAACCCCACGCAGGTCACACGGAGAAGGTACAAACTTCGTACAGACAGCACCCATGGTCAGGATCGCACCTGTGTTTCTGGTAAAGGCAGCAACTCTACCGCTGTGCCACCGTGCCGCCCGGAGATATAGACAATGGAATGACCAAGTACTTAAAGCATTGTAGTATGACTTACCAATTGCGTTAACAGTGTCTCACTCTGCTCCTTCTAGTCCCTCTCCAGTGTTCAGCTGTTGTTCAGTGTAGAAGGACCCATTCTCCAGTGATGTGGAGAACGGAACGATGTCTTGCACACCTCATTAATAATGTTACTAAAAGGGAATTGCGGAACTAAATAACTGCTTCTAACTAGCAGTTCCAATTCATAAAATGCAGAAACAAGTTGATTCTGCTGTTTCTTAAATGATCTTACCTGAAGCCCAGTATAGTCATTACTTTGAATATATTGAACTGCTTTGGCACTCAGCAGTACGTACATTAAATGTAATACTGTGGCAGCTGGTTAGTTCATTATAACAGGACAGGGGTATACACTCGCCCAGTGCTTTAAATGAAAGTCTATTGGAAATTTAGTTTAGTTTATAGATACAGCGAGGAAACAGGCCCTTCGGCCCATCAAGTCCACACCGGCCAGCGATCCCCACACATTAACACTATCCATCCTGCATTAGAGACAATTTTGTTATACATTTATACCAAGCCAATCAACCTACAAACCTGTACATAGAAACATAGAAATTAGGTGCAGGAGTAGGCCATTCGGCCCTTCGAGCCTGCACCGCCATTCAATATGATCATGGCTGATCATCCAACTCAGTATCCCGTACCTGCCTTCTCTCCATACCCTCTGATCCCCTTAGCCACAAGGGCCACATCTAACTCCCTCTTAAATATAGCCAATGAACTGGCCTCGACTACCCTCTGTGGCAGAGAGTTCCAGAGATTCACCACTCTCTGTGTGAAAAAAGTTCTTCTCATCTCGGTTTTAAAGGATTTCCCCCTTATCCTTAAGCTGTGACCCCTTGTCCTGGACTTCCCCAACATCGGGAGCAATCTTCCTGCATCTAGCCTGTCCAACCCCTTAAGAATTTTGTAAGTTTCTATAAGATCCCCTCTCAATCTCCTAAATTCTAGAGAGTATAAACCAAGTCTATCCAGTCTTTCTTCATAAGACAGTCCTGACATCCCAGGAATCAGTCTGGTGAACCTTCTCTGCACTCCCTCTATGGCAATAATGTCCTTCCTCAGATTTGGAGACCAAAACTGTACGCAATACTCCAGGTGTGGTCTCACCAAGACCCTGTACAACTGCAGTAGAACCTCCCTGCTCCTATACTCAAATCCTTTTGCTATGAAAGCTAACATACCATTCGCTTTCTTCACTGCCTGCTGCACCTGCATGCCCACTTTCAATGACTGGTGTACCATGACACCCAGGTCTCGCTGCATCTCCCCTTTTCCTAGTCGGCCACCATTTAGATAATAGTCTGCTTTCCTGTTTGTACGTCTTTGGAGTGTGGGAGGAAACTGAAGTTCTTGGAGAAAACCCGCGCAGGTCACGGGGAGAACGTACAAACTCCATACAGACAAGCATCCGTAGCCAGGATCGAACCCGGGTCTCCGGCGCTGTAAGTGCTATAAGGCCGTGCCTCTGTTCATATTATCACTCCTGGGTATGAAAATATTTGTATCAGTACAAGTTGGGCTCTCGTTCCCTCCATGGTGGACTATGATGGCCTCTTTAACATCAAACCTCAGCTTCGCTGCTCCTGATCTATCCGTGAGTGGAAGAACCAAGAGCCTCCAATGAACACTATGAAGAGGAGTCACAGGGCCATAGATTCATACAGCACAGAAGCCCAACTTGCCCATGCCACCCCATTTACATATCCCATCTACACTAGTCTCATCTGCCCGTTTGGCCTATATTCCTCTAATAAAACCTTTCCTATCCACGTACCTGCCCAAATGCTGCTATAGTACCTACCTCAACTATGGAAGCTCATTCCATATAGAGTCATAGTCTTACAGCGTGGAAAAAGGCCGTTCGGGCCAACTTGCCTATACCGGCCAACATGTCCCATCTTCACACGTCCTACTTGCCTGCATTTGGCCCATAAAGTCTTTCCTATTCATGTACCTGTCCAAGTGCCTTTTAAATGTTATCGTACTTGCCACAACTACCTCCTCTGGCAGCTCGTTCCATATACCTACCACATAAATCCATTCCCCTCATGATTTTGGATACCTCTATCAGATCCCCCCATAGCCTCCGGCGCTCCAAGGAATAACTGAGTTACGATGACGTCTACAATTGGAGAGGGAAAGTAAAAGTCCGCATTCCTCTTCCTGATCCCTGTCCACATTCCCTTCTGCTGCAAAGAGTTCTTGTCTGCAGGCAATGGACACATGTTTTTTTTAATATTTTTTGGAGATACAGTGCAGAAACAGGCCCTTCGGCCCACCGAGTCCGTGCCGACCAGCGATTCCCGTACACTAGCACTATCCTACACACTAGGGACAATTTGCAATCTTTACATAAGCCAATTAACCTGTGGAATGTGGTTGGAAACTGGGGCACCCGGGGAAAACACAAGCGGGTCACAGGGAGAACATACAAACTCCGTACAGACAGCACCCGTAGTCAGGATCGATCCTGGGTCTCTGGCGTTGTAAGGCAGCATCTCTACCGCTGCACCACCATACAGCACCTGAATGTTGGTCTGGTACAGGAGCCGGTAAAATGCAATGCCTGGCTTTCCAATAGCAATTACTACCTGTACTGAATGAAGAAGAGTCACTTGAGTTCCTGCAGCGATTGTCCCTTTGGGAACGGAGGAAGGCAAGTGTAGCATGGCGTACCATTCCGCCTGTAAAACTATAATTAGAATCCCTGTTCGATGGGAAAGGACCTCACATCCAACCTTGAGTACTATTTTTCTGCAAAAGATGCATCCAAGTCACAGGATATCATTCTAGTCCTGGCCTGGCCTTGTTATTGGAAAGATGTTGTTAAGGTGGAAGGGATGCTGAGAAGATTTACGAGGATGTTGCCAGGACTCGAGAGTCTGAGCTATAGGGAGAGGTTGAGCAGGCTGGGACTCTATTCCTTGGACCACAGGAGAATGATGGGGGATCTTATAGAAGTGTATAAATTGTGAGAGGAATAGAGTGGGTAGACGCACAAAGTCCTTTGCGCAGAGTAGGGGAATCGAGAACCAGAGTGCATAGGTTTAAGGTGAAGGATATAATAGCAATTTGAGGGGTAACTTTTTCACACAAAGGATGGTGGGTGTATGGAATGAGCTGCCAGAGGAGGTAGTTGAGACTATCGCTAAGTTTAAGAAGCAATTAGACAGGTATATGGATAGGTCAGGTTTTGAGGGACTCAGGCAAGTGGGACTAGTGTAGATGGTGGATGTGGGCAAGTTAGGCCGAAGGGCCTGTTTCCACACTGTATGACTATGACTTTATAGGCCTAATTGCTTTATTTTAATAAAAGTTAAATAAAATGTTATCAAAGATGGGGTTTGCCTATAATCATCTGGTTCCAATACATAGTGTTATTGTAAGTTATTTGGGCAAATCCTCCCAAATTATGGAAGAAATTGAATAAGCACATGGATATCTTAAAAGACAAATTTGCTGGCTGCAACGGAAAAAACCCCCCCCAATCCACATCAAGAATCAAACACGTCTGGCCTGTGGACTTGGACATCACACAACAGTGGAAACAGGAAAGGCTGAGACGGAGATAACGAGATTCTCTTGGATACACAAAGGGAGGAACCAAGCCTCAGCAGACGCTGGTAAACAGGCCAGCACAAGCACAATCACCATCGGGGATGATAACGATCAGGCTGAGGGATCATGACATCAGCAAACCCCTTATCATCGGAAGCCTATTGTTCATGCCAGATCAAAACTGGGCAACATCAAAAGAACCCCTTCTATCCAGAGGACCACCTGGGGGTTTCAAAGGAAGCTCAGGTATAAAAGCCGAAGTCAAGCCAGAACTCTCTCTCTCTTCCTGCTCTTCCTGCTCTGCTGGACAGCTCGTGGGCCTGCATCGACTTCGCTGTGAGTATCCTGGTGACCTGGTGAATTTCCCGAAATAGGAGGTTGAGGGGAGAAAGGTCAAGGGGGAGTATGCTTGCAAGTAACTTGTGTTAAAGTAAGTTTTACGACGTGCCCGATAGTTTTCGTCCATAGTTTTAGTTTAAAGCATAAGTTTAGCCACGCATTGTGTAGTGTTGGTGAGATTCGATTTCTCATTGTTTAATAAAGCCTGTAAATTTTAGACTTGCTTTGAGTCCATCTTGGTTTCTGTTTTCTCTCATCGGCACACTCTGGTCAATTCAACCTTTTATCATATCCCACCATAATTCCGAGGTCTAGAACCTAGGGGAATCCTTTTGTGGAGTAAAGGGAAAAACAAAACCCCTACAGAATGGCGACCATGGCAGGACCTCGGTGGTTTGGGATATGTGATTTGTCAGAGGGGGTGAGAGAACGTAGCAAGATGGAGGAGAGAATCTCCTCTTATCTGTTTAAAAAGATCAATCTCACCAAACAATGGGTGATAGCACTGTTGAGAGCTGAGCAGCCCGCAGAAGCTGCAGCTCAATGGACGGAAAGCAAACTGTATAATAAAGGGCAGGAAAAGGCAGTTTGGCTAGCGTGCCTATCACAGCAGGTAGCCAATATGCAGAGACAGATAGATAGACTGGAAGAGCAACAGAGAGAAGCTAGGGCCAGCGCTGAAGAAAGCGCTAGAGAAGGGGAAGGGCTATCTGAGGAATGCAGTAAAGCCAGGCAGTGTATCTTGCAGGCGAGGGAGTCCCACAGAAATGCCCAGGAATTCCTCCAATGCCAGGTGGTAGAGGCAAAGGAGAGGGAAAGGAACGCCCAGGAACTCCTGGCTCAGAGTACACAGAAGTGCAGGGAGCTGGAGGGAAAGTTCCAGGATATACAAGCAGCATACAGGGTGGCCCGTAGCGAGCTAGGCAATAGTGATCACGGGCCTTGCCAGGCGAGGATAGCGCAGCTGGAGGAGACTCTGTCCAAGACTAGGGGACGGGTTCACCTGGTAGGACCAGGGGGGTCCCCCGGGGGCAGAGGGCTTCCCTCAGCAGATGATTCCCCAGTGGCAAAGGGGAATAGACCGCCTCCTGAGGCGCCGGGGATAGGTCCGGGTCGGCAGGTGGGGTTCGGGTTGTCCGGGGAGGGACAGGCCCAAGGAGGGGCGGGAGAGCACCCTCAGTTAGCGGCTTCCGCGCCATGTGTAGCACACCACGAGGTGGTGGGGTTACCGATCATGGTGGGAGAGCCAGGGGTAAAGGGGCAACAGCCCAGAGTAGGGCAGATGTGCCCGGCACGGCAAAGGAAATATGGTCCCCCGGTAGGGCAGGCAGATAGGGGGCCCATAGAGAGTGATATCATCATTCCCCATGGGGCACATGTGCTGAGGGGGATGGTGGCTCAGGTTCCCAAGTTAACCAGGGCAGGAGACCCGTCCTTGCATTTTATGGAGGTGCAGCAGGCAGCCGACATAAACGATTGCGATGAGGTAGAACGGGTAAAGCTGCTACTGATGACCCTAGATTCATACCTATGCAAGGCGGTGACCTCCAGGGAAGGGGGAAGACCTGAAACATGGGTAGCGGCACAGACAGCGGTTCTGGAGGCCATGGGGTTGAACCAGGGTAGTCCTTTCATCAGGGTGGGGGAGACGAAGCAGCAGGTAGCTGAGTCCCCGGACATGTTCGCAGACAGGCTGTGGGCAGTGTATGAGGGTGCGTGTGGGATGCCTTTAGATAGGCAGAATTTAGATGGGAGAACAGCTCACTGGCTGAAGTCTCTGGTGGCGAATTGCCTCCCGCGAGTTAGGGCAAAGGCCGAGCACTGGTTCGACCCAGCTGACCCAAACCTTAACGAGGCGGAGGTGATCAGGAAGCTCACCCTTGCGTATCGCAATGGGGTGAGAAGTGAGGAGGAGCCCTTTAAGGGCAAGGTGCACGAAATAGTACCGGCACCCCCCAAAAGGAGGCAGTGGAAACAGGAAGGCAGCCAGACCTCTTCCGAGATGAGGCTGGTGTGCTACGGGTGTGGGAAGCCCGGGCACTACAAGAGGGAGTGCAGAAACCTAAGTAGAGCAGTGGGGGGTAGGACCCCGGTAACAGCCGACCCAGCCCCGGAGGTAACAATAGATTTAAGTGATCTATTGACCTATTTGCAGTCAAAGGCGGGAGGGTCTGGACAGGTAGCCATGGCAACTGGCCAGGGTGCGCCCGTATCCGTACCCCCGGCACCTTTATGACTGCCAGCGAAACAGCCCACATTCCTATGCCCGTTAGAGTGTAGCCCATGTGGGAGACCCTGGGTCAAGATGGAGGTCCAGGATGTGGTCGGGAGTTATCTGCTGGACATTGGTGCTTCCAGTAGCATTGTCCACACGGACAACCCCCGTACATCACCTCTATCTAGTAGGGCGCCCTATAGTCCACGAGGCGAGGGAAATCAGAGGGCGGATTGCTTGGCCAGGGAAGGAGCCAGGAGTGGGAAAGCATGGGATCCCCATGAGGAAGGACAGGTAGCTGCAGCCAGGGAGCAGCCTCGCGAAAAGGAGAGTGCGGGAGTGGTTTTGGCCCCGGACCTGACCATGGTCCAGGCACAAGATCCCATTTTAAAGGCTGCCTCAGCAGCCATTTGCAGGCAGGAGAAGATAGAGGGACCGTATGGGGGTAAAGATCAAGAACAGACCCGGGTTGATGTGGAAACCGTAGGGGAGCCAGGCGAGTCCACAGGTAGTCAGCCTGAAGTAGCCGGCTGTGTTCCAGGGCAAGGACTGGAAGCAGCGGAGAAGGAGGCTGACTCCAGCCCTCCGCAGGCAGGTACCGTAGACTGCCTAAGAGAGGCAGAACTAGCAGAAGCAGAGGAGATGGAGGTATTACCTCTGGAACCCCCGGTCAGACGTAGGCGTGACAGGGTCACTAAACCCCCAGTAAGGTGGACCCCATCCCTAATTAAACCTAGGGGTAGGGCCGGCCACAGGAGGGCCGGGAAGGAGAGTGGTCGAAACAGGGCACTACGGAGTGCGGCTGGAGGGAGCCCAGTCTCCACAGGGAACATAGGGGTAACTCAAAACCCCGTAGTGCAAAGGGAGGTGAGGGGCAGTCAGGCCCCTCGACAGGAGGAGTTCTGGCCTGCACGGGAGGGCCCACCAGAGGGGTGGCCCCAGCGTGACGGGGACCAGTTATGAGTTGGCCACCCGGAGACGGGTGGCGTTGTATATAGCATTGGTTTGTGTGTAAGTAGATGTAGTTAGCGTAATTAGATATAAGGTTTTGTATAGCTACAGGGGAGTACAGGGACAGACAGTACGGGATCAAAGGGATGTGCTGTGGAAAAGTAGACCACAACAGACACAAACAAAACCCCAAATGCCATTTTAGGCGGATAGCTCTGTGGAGGCAAGGAGGTGTTTTGCTTTGTTTTCCAGATAAGTAGCCCCGCCGTATGGATGATGGCAATGATGTGCCTCCGGATGAGCATGGCGCGTCGCGGGGTCACGGAGGAGTCCATCGGATTTGACTGAAGTGCGGTTACCCGCATGGTGCCCCCGCGAGACGGAATTAAAAGTCATGTTCCAGAAATTCCACAACCTGGATTTTGGGGACATAGACATAGAAGAGATGTACCGCGGGGGAGGGGATTTCACTTTGGGGTCCGGTAGGCAAAGACGAGGGGTGGTTAACGACGGGTTTACAGCATTTAACACGGGGACATCTATTATTAATAGCATGGACAACGTAGAACTGGCCTTGCAGATCAATCAGTTGAAGGGCCAGTTAAGAAAGGTTCTGGGGGAGGAAAATGCGGTGGTAGGATCGGGACTACACGAAGAGGTGGCAATGACTCTACATCTAAAAGAAATCATAGCACAATTGGAGACACATGCAAAAACGATAAACGCTTTGATTAAAGAGGACCGGAATGCGTCCGATCAGGCTGCACAGAATGAGGTGTGTGGGCTGTATGGTGCGTGGTTGTTGGGGGAGGGGAGGAGCAACCTGGAAGACCTGAGGCAAGGTCGGGTCCCCTCCTGGATAAGCAACCAGCACCTAGCAGCGCTACACCCTTATAACAGCACTTTGAGTCCTTGTCAGCTTCGTGTGGCCTCCGAGGCCTACCCGGTACCGGTGGATTGCGGAAAATCCAATCACACCATAATGGGAGTGGTCGTACGAATCCCGGTGATGGGAACCTTGGCACGACCAGCTCCTCTGTACCGAGTGGAGAACGTGGGAGTTGTTCGTGGGGGGGTGCATATTCGCTACGGGAAGGTCCCGCCCTATGTCATAGTGAGGGAGCAAGCTGTGACAGGCATTGACCTTTTGGGTTGTCGGAGCCGGGGAGCACAGGTAATCCTGTGTCCCCAGCACATGGGCGCTGAGGCTAGGCCTCAGTGTGGGTTCAGGACTGTTGGGGCACAGCCTATAAACTGCACCATGGAGGCGATGGCGGCAGACCATGTCCCTCCACAGGTGGCGTATATAGGCAGTGGGACGTACTGTGTCACCACAAGTGCCCAGCGGTATCAGCACGGATCACAGCTGTGGTGCCCGATACCGCACAGCAGCTTCTGCTTTAAACCCAGGGCAGAAGTCCATGTGGCACAGCAGCGAATATTACCCATCCCGGAACCTTCTTCGGTTCACCTCTCGGTACGAGAAAATGTAACTGACTTATTTGACTATGTTGCCCATTTTGGGTATGATATTCCCCCAGTGAATGAAAAATTAAAAGAGTTGCTGGTGGCGGTCGAGTTGTCGCACAAACACTTCTTCTCCCTGGAACAAAAGACTCTGGATATCGCCAGGGAGATCGAAGAGATCAAGTCTCCAAGTTGGTGGGACCTGGAGTCCTGGATCATAGTACCAGCATGGGTCCGCATCGTGTCCCATGTTCTGATCATCTGCCAGATGATAATTGTGGTGTATTTGCTATGCATTAATTGCAAATTTAAAAGGCGGAGGAGGATGGCCAAATTACAACGGCTGGTAAATCGAGCCGCCCGACGTCACCGTAACAACACCCCATCACTGTAAAAATGTCTGTACTCTAGTACAATAGCTTTTGTACATAAGTTGTAATCCCTGCATTTTCAGGGAATGGTCGTGAGGGTACTGTATGGTTTGTGGGATTGATGTAAAGTAAAATGTGTATAGTGTAAGTTAATGTGCTTCGAGGGCCTAGTTTAGCGATTAAGGGGGCTTTCGGGGTACATAATTTCACCTTCTCACCAGGAGTGTTTACAGCTCTTGAGGCTGGAGGATTGCCCACTAACTTTGTCAATCGACACGGTCCGTGCGAGCCTGGACGTGTCGTAGGGGCATGTAAGTTATTTGGGCAAATCCTCCCAAATTATGGAAGAAATTGAATAAGCACATGGATATCTTAAAAGACAAATTTGCTGGCTGCAACGGAAAAAACCCCCCCCCAATCCACATCAAGAATCAAACACGTCTGGCCTGTGGACTTGGACATCACACAACAGTGGAAACAGGAAAGGCTGAGACGGAGATAACGAGATTCTCTTGGATACACAAAGGGAGGAACCAAGCCTCAGCAGACGCTGGTAAACAGGCCAGCACAAGCACAATCACCATCGGGGATGATAACGATCAGGCTGAGGGATCATGACATCAGCAAACCCCTTATCATCGGAAGCCTATTGTTCATGCCAGATCAAAACTGGGCAACATCAAAAGAACCCCTTCTATCCAGAGGACCACCTGGGGGTTTCAAAGGAAGCTCAGGTATAAAAGC
Source organism: Amblyraja radiata (assembly GCF_010909765.2). Lineage (NCBI taxonomy): Eukaryota > Metazoa > Chordata > Chondrichthyes > Rajiformes > Rajidae > Amblyraja > Amblyraja radiata. Next base: position 5,196,656 of record NC_045989.1, read on the forward strand.
CGAAGTCAAGCCAGAACTCTCTCTCTCTTCCTGCTCTTCCTGCTCTGCTGGACAGCTCGTGGGCCTGCATCGACTTCGCTGTGAGTATCCTGGTGACCTGGTGAATTTCCCGAAATAGGAGGTTGAGGGGAGAAAGGTCAAGGGGGAGTATGCTTGCAAGTAACTTGTGTTAAAGTAAGTTTTACGACGTGCCCGATAGTTTTCGTCCATAGTTTTAGTTTAAAGCATAAGTTTAGCCACGCATTGTGTAGTGTTGGTGAGATTCGATTTCTCATTGTTTAATAAAGCCTGTAAATTTTAGACTTGCTTTGAGTCCATCTTGGTTTCTGTTTTCTCTCATCGGCACACTCTGGTCAATTCAACCTTTTATCATATCCCACCATAATTCCGAGGTCTAGAACCTAGGGGAATCCTTTTGTGGAGTAAAGGGAAAAACAAAACCCCTACATTATTAATGTGTGCTTGTATGGCCTTATGCTGTCAATATAAATAAGTGTGGCTTTTAACATTTAGTAAATCAATTATATAAAATGCTTGCTGTAAATGGCTCTTAATTAGAGATGAGCATCAATAAATGGTTTAGTTAAAGTACAGCTGCATCAGCCTCAATAAGAGGGCCCTATCTCCTCTTTCATGTGGGTTGGTGGCACTAGAGAGATAAGAGGTACTTTAGTGGTGGATCAATGAGGAGGCTGTTATGTAGGCCACAGAGATCGGTGGTCTGCACCTCATTCACGCAGGCTTCCCGAGACCCATGTTGGGCCAGCCACTGTACCCTGTGTGCCACCTGTTGACATTGTAACTCCATTCACTCTGCAGAGACGAGAGGGGTCAGGGGAGTGAAGAGAGAGTGAGTTGGGGGTGGGGAAGGTGGGGAGGGGAGGATGTGAAGCGATTCTACAGCTCTGCTGAGCTCAAGCTCTAACTCCATACGCAGGAGACTGATTGTTCTGATCATTCTGAAGCAAATTAACTTCAATGGCCCCCTGTACCAGACCAACATTTAACATAATCAGTGATGGAGATAAATTATATCATTTTCAATCTCTACATTGCTTATTTGGGAAAAACAAGGATCAATGCTCTAGCGTCATCTTATCCAAAGCTTATTTTATTCAATTATTCCAAAACTTTCCTCTGCTTCTTACAATTCATTAATTCTGCCCACGTGGCCAGTTTAAAAGAAAATCAATTATTTACAATTCTGTTTCTATTTGGAGTGGTACAGAATGGGTGGGCACGGCTGTTAGAACCGCTATCCTCCAGCGGCAGAGACCTAGGTTCAACCCTGACCTTGGGTGCTGTCTGCGTGGAGTTTGCACATTTTTCCCGTGACCGTGTGGCTTTTCTCCAGGTGCTCCAGTTTCCCACATCTTAAAGATGTGCCGTTTATGATGTTAATGGGCCGTTGTAAATGAGTCCTTGTGCGGAGGTGAGTGGTAGAGTCTGATGATAATACGGAAAGAATAAAGTTGGATTAGGTCAGTGTAGCTGATGGTCAGTGTGGACTCGGTGGGTGAACGGTCCTTTTTCCCATTGCGGGCATGGAACTGATGCGCTACAATGCTGGGAACTATATTCTGCACTCTGTACCCCTTTGCTCTACCTACTGTACTTGGGTTTGGCTTGAGTACAGAGGAGGTAGTTGTATGTATAGCATCATATGATCTTATTGATAACATGCAAAACAAAGCTTTTCATTGTACCTGATGATAATATTAAACATAAACCTAAATCTATGTGAACCTGATGTTTCGAAGGTACAATATAGTTGTTATTTCTCCAGAAATGCCTGATTGATCACATTTATGATCTACTCAACCCGAGAGGTGTGCTGAACTGAGGATCATGAATCTGCTTTAAATCTCCCAATATATAAACTTGTAGGCTAACTGTAATTTAAAAAGATAACTTGATCTCATCTGTGGACTGGATTGTTTTCTGGGCAATTTATTCATCTGCATATTTTGAAGGAAGTTTGCAAGCTTCAGATGGGTCAGAGGCATAAGAATGTAAACTCATAAGTATTAAGCAAGCTGATTGGGAATGATTGAGGTACTGATTGGGGATGATTGAGGTACTGACATGATCACGTTGAATGGCGAAGCAGGCTCGAAGGGCCGAATGGCCTACTCCTGCACCTATTGTCTATTGTCTATTGTTTATTGTCAGTCGGCAGTGCTGCCCTTTGAGCTTTTATTCGTTTTTTTTACAGATACAGTTTTAAATATGCTAGAGATTTGTATTTTTTAAAAGAGGCCCTTCGGCCCACCGAGTTCATGCCAACCAGCAATCCCCGCACACTAACACTATCCGACACACACTAGGGACAATATACAATTTTACCAAGCAAATTAGACAACACACTTGTATGTTTTGGAATGTGGGAGGAAACCAGAGCCACCAGATAAAACCCATGCCGGTCACGGGAAAACGTGCAAACTCCGTACAGACAGCACCCGTGGTCAGGATCAAACCCAGGACTGTGATGTTGCAAGGCTGCACCTGTACTGATGTGCCACCGTGATGCCCTTCTTTGCCATTAATCCAGATTCTGGCTGATTTTGTACCTCACAGCTCATTGTAAAATTCTCTTTGAAAGACCGTATATTTGCCCTGTCTTGCAACACTCTGCATGTCTGGTGCACTATAATGGCCCCTTTAGCATTGAACCAGCAGGTATCTTGGGGTGAGCTACGCCATTAGTGAGTTGAAGTGATGATTATGCCTTCTTCAAGATTCGGTTTAATGGCAGTAATGTTAATTAGTTTTATGCTTTGAATCATAGCTTCTCAGACCTGCTCTGAGTCATTAACTTTTATTTGGTCTACAGAGAAGGAAACCTGTCGGCCCATTATACGTGTTAAGTGTACGAACACAACTAGGTGGAGAGTTATTTAAATTTCATTTCCCAGTGTCCCAAAGATGGTTTATAAAGCAATTCGGGTCAATGGATAACTGGCTGTAGTGTTAAGTTGGAAGCTAAATATCGAGCAGTTGTCAAGAACATAGATTCAGGAAAAATGCCTTGATTTTATGTTTAAAAACTCGAGAATGAATTTATGGTAGGGCAGCACGCTCCCACACTCCAAAGACGTACAGGTTTGTAGGTTAATTGGCTTGGTATAAATTTAAATTGTCCCTAGTCCATGTAGGATAGTGTTAATGTGCGGGGGTCACTTGTCAGCACGGACTCGGTGGGCCGAAGGGACCGTTATGAATGAGGAAGGTGTGAGAAGTTTTTTTTCCATCCTAACAATGAGAAATCAGTAAGTGACGGAGGATATTTAAATTCATTTTACGGGACGTGGGTACCTGTGGCAGAGCCAGCATTTATCGACTATCCTTAATTAGCCTTGAGAAGGCCCTGGTTGGCAGATTTTTTTGAATTGTGCAGATACTTGGAACTGCAGGCAGGTGCTGGAATCTTGAGTAAAGCACAAAGTGCTGGAGCAACTCAGCAGTTCAGGCAGCATCTGCGGAAGGAATGGGCAGCTGATGTTTCTGGATGGTGTTTCCCGACTTGAAACCTATTCTATCTATTCCTTCCAGAGATGCTGCCTGACCTGCTGAGTTACTCCAGCACTTTGTGTTTTGACTTGTGGCAGTCCTACTGGTGGAAGGTACTTCCACCATTGTTTGGTTGGAAGTTGCAGGATTTGAATGTTGGAAAAATATGAATGAAAGGAAAAACCTATATTGAACAACGTCCTTCTCAACCTCTAAAGAATTTTGACATCAATAAAATACTTATTGAAGTGTCACGGTTGTTTATAGGTGTAAATACTTATGGGTGTCAGGGGATATGGGGAGAAGGCAGGAGGAAGAGATAGATCAGCCATGATTGAATGGCAGATTGGACCTGATGGGCCGAATGGCCTAATTCTGCTCCCAACACCTCCTGTATGACCTATGACCTTATAAGTGCAGTCACAATTGCAACTTTTATAACAGATGGGAAATTTACATTTAAATTTAAGTCAAGCATGAATAAAAAAACTTGACTTGAAAATGTGATCACAATCCATATTTGTTTGTAAATCGCATTAACTACGCTAGTCCTTCAGGAAATATAACTTTCTGTCCTGACATGGTTTGGCCTATATGTGACAATGCACACATTAAGTTTGAAGTCAGTCTGAAGAAGAGTTCTGACCTGAAACGTCACCTATTCCTTTTCTCCAGATGCTGCCTGACCCACTGAGTTACTCCAGCAATTAGTGTCCACCTTAATGTGATTGACTCTTTTACCACTCCCCAAAATGGCTGAGCAAGTCATTCAGTTCTGGGGTACTTTGGGATGGGACATGAATGGAGATGTGGCCAGCAACACCAATGTCTTGTGGATGAACAAATAGCCCATCCCTTCATTCAATTGTTCCACTGAGCCACTTCTATCCAGATAGGTGATCGTCCAGATTTTTAGAAAAGTAACTTTATCGCATTCAACACACTTTAAGCTTAACGCCATTAAATCGGAATGTGGAGAAATATGTGCTCTAGTGCTGTTGTTATCCTGCCTTATTCCAATTTACCAAAGAAAAAAGGCAGTAGGCCATTCAGCCCTTCATTCCTGCTAATTTAACTTAGTTTAGTTTAGTTTATTGTCACGTACCGAGGTGCATGGCTGCAAGAGGATCACAGCTGGGAACTGAATATTCAGGGGTATACATCCTATTGAAAAGACAGACAGGTGGGCAGAGGAGGTGGGGTGGCTCTGTTGGTAAAGAATGAAATTCAGTCCCCTGCGAGGGATGACATAGAATCAGAAGATGTAGAGTCATTGTGGATAGAACTGAGAAATTGTAAGGGTAAAAAGACCCTCATGAGAGTTATCTACAGGCCCCCAAACAGTAGTTTGGAGATAGAGTGCAAGTTGCATCAGGAGTTAAAATTAGCATGTAACAAAGGTAATGCTACGGTGGTTATGGAAGATTTCAACATGCAGGTAGTCTGGGAAAATCAGGTTGGTACTGGAGCCCAAGAAAGGGAATTTGTAGAGTGCCTCTGAGATAGATTCTTAGAGCAGCTTGTACTGGAGCCTACCAGGGAGAAGACAATTCTAGATTTAGTGTTGTGTAATGAACCGGATTTGATAAGGGAACTCAAGGTAAAGGAACCATTAGGAGGTAGTGACCATAATATAATAAGTTTTAATCTGCAATTTGAGAGGGAGAAGGTAAAATCGGAAGTGTCAGTATTACAGTTGAGCAATGGGGACTATGGAGGCATGAGGGAGGAGCTGGACAAAGTTGACTGGAAAGGGACACTAGCAGGGATGACGGTGGAACAGCAATGGCAGATATTTCTGGGAATAATCCAGAAGATGCAGGATAATTTCATTCCTAAGAGGAAGAAAGATTCTAAGGGGAGTAAGAGGTGACTGTGGCTGACAAGGGAAGTCAAGGACAGTAAGTATAAAACTAAAAGAGAAGCCGAATAGCATAGCAAAGATGAGCAGGAAGCCAGAGGATTGGGAAACTTATAAAGAAGAACAGGAGTTACTAAAAAGGAGAAAAGATGAAGTACAAAGATAAGATAGCAAGAATATTAAGGAGGATTGTAAAAGCTCTTTTAGGTAGTGAAGAGGAAAACATTAGTTAAGCCAAATGTGTGCGCTTTGAAGACATAAACAGGTGAATTTATTATGGGGAAATGGCAGACGAGTTGAACAGGTACTTTGGTTCTGTCTTCACTAAGGAAGACACAAACAATCTCCCAGATGTACTCTGGGACAGAGGACCTAGGGTGATGGAGGAACTGATGGAAATTCACATTAGTCAGGAAATGGTGTTGGGTAGACTGATGGGACTGAAGGCTGATAAATCCCCAGGGCCTGATGGTCTGCATCCCAGGGTAGGTGGCTCTAGAAATCGTGGACGCATTGGTGATCTTTTTCCAATATCACATAGATTCTGGATCAGTTCCAGTGGATTGGAGGGTAGCTAATGTTATCCTACTTTTCAAGAAAGGAGGGAGAAGATGCTGGAGTTGATTATTAAAGATGTAACAGGATTGGTCCAAGTCAGCCTGGAATTACGAAGGGGAAATCATGCTTGACAAATCTTCTGGAATTTTTTGAGGATGTAACAAGTAAAATGGAGAAGGGAGAGCCAATGGAAATAAGTATATCTGGACTTTCAGAAAGCCTTCGATAAGGTCCCAGGCAGGAGATTAATGGGCAAAATTAGGGCACATGGTATTGGGGATAGAGTATTGACATGGATAGAAAATTGGTTGGCAGACAGGAAACAAAGAATAGGGATTAACGGGTCCCTTTCAGAATGGCAGGCAGTGACTAGTGGGGTACCGTAAGGCTCGGTGCTAGGATCGCAGCTATTTACAATATACATTAATGATTTAGATGAAGGAATTAAAATGAACATTAGCAAATTTGCAGATGACACAAAGCTGGGTCAAGTCAAGTCAAGTCAATTTTATTTCTATAGCATATTTTAAAACAACTCTCGTTGACCAAAGTGCTTTTACATCAGTGCCAGTACTAACGTGAGTATAGGAGCAAAGAGGTCCTTCTGCAGTTGCACAGAGTCCTGGTGAAACCACACCTGGAGTATTGTGTGCAGTTTTGGTCTCCTAATTTTAGAAAGGACATTCTTGCTATTGAGGCAGTACAGCATAAGTTCAAGAGGTTAATTCCCGGGATGTCGGGACTGTTATATGATGAAAGAATGGTGCGACTGGGCTTGTATTCACTGAAATTTAGAAGGATGAGAGGATATCTTATTGAAACATATAAAATTATTAAGGGATTGGACGCTAGATGCAGGAAACATGTTCCCAATGTTGGGGGAGTCCAGAACCGGGGGCCACAGTTTAAGAATGAGGGGCAGGCCATTTAGAACTGAGATGAGCAAAAAACGTTTTCACACAGAGAGTTATGAATTTGTGGAATTCTCTGCCACAGAAGGCAGTGGAGGCCGATTCACTGGATGCATTTAAATGATAGTTAGATAGCGCTCTTCAGGCTAGCGGAATCAAGGGATATAGGGAGAAGGCAGGAACGGGGTACTGATTGTGGATGATCAGCCATGATCACATTGGATGGCGGTGCTGGCTTGAAGGGCCGAATGGCCTACTCCTGCACCTATTGTCAATGTATCTATGTATCTATGTACAGCGAAAAGCTTCTTGTTGCGTGCTATCCAGTCAGTGGAAAGACAATACATGATTACAATCAAGCCGTCCACACTGTACTGATACAGGATAAAGGGAATAACGTTTAGTGCAAGACAAAGTCCAGTAAAGTCTGATTAAACATAGTCCAAGGATTACCAATCAGCTGGATGGTAGCTCAGGACTGCTCTCTGGTTGTTGATAACTAGTTAGCTAACTCTCACTCATCCAGCATTGTCTGACCAATGCTTACAATTGCTGTCAATTATAATGAAACTGGGAAAAAAACGGACAGAAAGTGCTGGAAAAACTCAGCAGGTCAGACATCATCTCTGGAAAACATGGATAGGTGACGTTTCATGTTGGAACTATTTTCTTCAGGAGCCTAAAGAAGGGTCCAGACCTGAAATATCACCTATCCATGTTCATCAGGGATGCCGCCTGACCCGCTGATGTTACTCCAGCATTTTGTGTCTTTTTCTGTAAACCAGCATCTGCAGTTCCTTGTTTCCATAATTAAGCTTGAGCTGGCTCTTTAGCAAGTTTAAAAGAGCTTAATTGCCATAATTACTCAATAAATGAGCTGGATGCCAAGCTTGGTGTGGGACAAAATGTTTAGCTTCTCACTGGAATTCCTTCTTTAAGAAGATGAAATGCAATCAGTCATATTCAGGAAAGGCTGCACACCTCATTATAATGATGCTCGAACATCTGTGCGTGTGCTATGCTGATGTTTAAATATCATTCTGAAAATATTGTTCCTATGCTACCAAATGTTTGTCATGTTTAACTGTACTGCATGTGGTCATATCAATAGTCAAAATAGTCTGTTCGAGCTTCTACCATCCGGCAGATGTTACAAGGCCTTCTACCCCCTGCACCTCCAGACTTAGGAACAGCTTCATCCCCAGAGCTATAGCTGCTCTGAACCGGCCCTGCTGAGTGCACCCCCATGAACGTTCTCCCTGGGATGGTCATGTCGCACATCGACCCGGCACAGACCTATTGCACTTAATACTGTTTTAACTGGTTTTTTTTATCTTGTTTCTTTGGGTGTCTAAAATTTTAGCTAATGAAGTTATTACATCGGATGGAAGTTGCATTCCAAATCTCGTTGTACCTCTGTGCAATGACAATAAAGATATATTACCATTATTATTATTATTATTGATGTAGACCATCATAACATCACCAGATCACTTCTGTGACATGTCAAAACACTTTGGTTTAGTTTAGAGATACAGTGTGGAATCAGGCCCTTCGGCTCACTGAGTCTGCACCAACCAGTAATCCCAGCACACTAAAGGGCCTGTCCCACCAGCATGCGACTGCATGCGGCGAGCGTGACCTAACGTGGTCGCTTGAGCCGTACGGCCTCGTGGGGCCGGTCCCACTTCGATCGCTGGAGCCGTATGGAGTTGTGCGGGGCTGGTCCTGACATCGCGCGGGACTCCGAAAAATTGACGCTGTCCAAAAATCCCACGCGGCAACGGCCTGTCGGCCCGCAGCCGCATTGAGGCCGTACGCAGCGCCTCGACGGGCGTACGCAGCGTCTTGACGTCGTATGCAGCGTCTTGACGCCGTACGCAGCGTCTTGACGGCGTACGCCTAGCGCGTGGCGTTGCGTGATGATGTCACCACCCGGCGTGTCGTTGCACGATGACGTAACCGCCCGACGCCGTGCGACGTCCAAATTCAGTCGGCACGCCTCCTGCCCAGCTGATTGGTGAGTATGATGTCGGAACCTGTTCCATACGGCTCCGCGGTTAGAAGTGGGACCAGCCCCGCGAGGCCGTACACCTCAAGCCACCACGTTTGGTCGCGTTCGCCGCATGCAGTCGCATGCTGGTGGGACAGGCCATTAACACTATCCTACAGACACTAGGGACAATTTACTATTTTTTATTACCGAAGACAATTAGCCTCCAAACCTGTACGTCTTTGGAGTGTGGGAGGAAACCGGAGCACCCGGAGAAAACCCACACAGTCACAGGGAGAACGTACAAACTCCATACAGACAGCACCCGTAGTCAGGATTGAACCCATGTCTCTGGCGCTGTAAGGCAGCAACTCTACCGCTGCGCCATCTGAACTAGAAAAGAAAATAAGGTTAGTCTGAAATCAATGATTGGGTTATACAAAATATTGTTTTAATGGAAAATAAGAAAAGTAAACATGTGCCATACAAGAGCAACTTTGATTTATCTTTATGGGCATCACAGAGGATTTTACAACCAATGCAGTCACTTCTATTAAATGGGAAACAAGCCAGATGATTTATATCCAACATGACCACAAAAGCAGGATAATTAGCACCATGCTTCCAAAGACTAAAGTTTTACCAGAGTGCTGTCTGGATTAGAGGGAATTAGCTACAAGGAGTGGTTGGACAAGCATGTATTTTTTTTCTCTGGAGCATCAGTGGTTGAGGGGAGATCTGTATAAAGTTGAATTAAAATGTTGTGCCTTTCCTTGGTAAACCAGCATCTGCAATTCCTTGCTTCCTCATCATTCTGGTAAACCTCGCCTGTACCGTCTCCAAAACCTTCTTATATTGGGGTGACCAGAATTAAATTAAAATAATACCGTTATATAATGAAACAACATAAAATGATGTGAGGTATAGATAGGGTAGACAGTCAGAACCTTTTTCCTGGGGTGGAAATGTCAAATACCAAAGGGCGCAGCTGGAAGGTGAAAGGGGCAAAGTTTAAAGGAGATATGCAGGGCTAGGTTTTACACAGAGAGTGGTGGGTGCCTGGAACGTGCTGCCAGGGGTTGTGGAAGAGGCAGATACGATGATGGCATTTACGAGGCTTTTAGACGCACTTGGATGTGCACAAAATGGAGAGATATGGATCACATGCGGGCAGGGAAGATTAGTTTAACGGCGTCGTGTTCGGCATGGACATTGTGGGCTGAAGGGCCTGTTCCTGAGCTGTGCTGTTCTATATTCTATGTTTCTCTGACTTTTTCCTGCAGACTTTAGATAATGTCATGTAACCATCCACATTCTTCTGATGGTGCAAATGGTGATGGTGTTGGTGGGATTGGGTGGAGAGGTCAACTCAGTTTAACCACTTATCAGATAGTTGGCAGCAAAAACCGCTGTACTCTCGTTGTACAACCCTGGAACATAGGTCTTTGGAATTCGCCAGGCTTATGGAGGCTAGATCATTGGAGGTGATTAAAAAGGACTAAGTTTGAGATTCAGGGAATTGAAGATTGTGAGGAGACACAACAGACAGCAGGCGGTGGAATCTAGTCCTGTTTATATCAATGGGACGATGGTGGAGAGGGTCAATAACTTCAAATTCCTGGGTGTGTATATATCAGAAGATCTTTCCTGGACCCAGCACACCGATGCAATTATAAAGAAGGCACATCAGCGACTCTACTTCCTGAGAAGATTACGGAGATTCGGCATGTCGAAGAGGATTCTCCTAAACCTCTACAGGCGCACGGTAGAGAGCATTCTGACTGGTTGCATCGTGGCCTGGTTCGGCAACTTGAACATCCAGGAGCGAAAAAGACTACAAAAAGTTGTGACCACTGCCCAGTCCATCACTGTCGAAGGGATCTATCGTAATCGCTGCCTCAAAAAGGCAACCAAAATCACCAACGACCCACACCATCCTGGCCACACACTCATCTCACCATTGCCATCAGGAAAAGGTACAGGAGCCTGAAGACTGTAACGTCCAAGTTCAGGAACAGCTTCTTCTCCACAGCCGTCAGGCTATTAAACACAATGAATAAGCTCTGAGATCTGAACTGCAAAATACTATATTATTATTTGTTATTTGCACTATATTTGATATTTATTGAACTTTATCTTTTTTTCCCCGTTTTATACAATGTTTACATATTGACATATTCTGTTGTGCTGCAGCAAGTTAGATTTTCATTGCCCCGCCCGGGACATATGACAATAAAACACTCTTGACTCTTGACTCTAAGTGCCATTTCCTTTCATGTGTTGGGCTGGATAGCAACCCACTCTGTATTATTATTGTGTTCATATACATCACCCTTAAGTGTTACTTTTCTCTGTTTGATCAATGTGCTATATACACTAAAGGGGCTGTCCCACTGCGGCGACCTAATCTGCTAGTTTAGACGAGTTTGCCCTCGACTCAAACTCGCAGCATGATCGACATGTGGTCCTAGGAGGTCCTATGAGGTCACTGGAACTCTCCTTCATGCTCGAGGGAAGTTCCCGCATACTCGCGGCCTCAGTTTGGTCGAGGAAAATGTTTCAGCACGTTGAAATATTTTCCACGAGTAAAAATTGGTCGGCATGGTTCTTTTTAACTTGTAGTGCAGTGGAGTAGGATCACTGTTTAGTTACAGGCAGTCGAGGGCAGCCGTAGGCAATCTCCTTCGCTGACCGGGCATTTTAATTGGCTCATTGGAGTTTTTAGGACCAAGGAAAACCGACCGGTAGGTAAAATGCCCTCTAAACTTTATTAAACGTTGTCTGACTTCTTAAAAGTGTCTCCACTCCTTCTTCCCCCCCCCCCCTTTCTTCCCCCCTTCTCTCCCCTTCTCTCCCCGTCTCTCCCCCTCTCTCCCCTTCTCTACCCCCCCCCACCCCCCCCGACTCCGTGCTCTCTAAAGGACTTACCATACACTGTGCAGCCGTCGTTTCCCTTCCTCTTCATCGCGGGTGTAAATTTCAGACAGCGCTCTCCCGCTTTTCCTGGCCCTCACCTTTGCGATGTGTTTTTGTGTGTGTGTGTGGTCGGTCGATCCAGCTCGCGGTTTCATCACTGACGGTCGATCCAGCTCGAGGTTTTCCAGGCGAGTGCCCTCAAGCTTGAAGGTCGAAGACAGTCGCTGAAAGGTTGCGTCAGTGGGACAGGCCCTTAATGGTACTGTTTCCTATTCCAACTTATTTTTTCCCTGGATCTCAAAGACCCAGCACTCTTTCACCAGTTTATTCCCATCTGTTATCAGGCAACTGAACTATCCTACCACGACTAGAAAGTAGCCCTGAACTACTAGCTACCTCATTGGTGCCCCTCGGACTATCTTTGATCACACTTTACTGGCTTTACCTTGCCCTAAACGTTATTTCTTTATCATGTATCTATACCAGGGGTGGGGAACCTTTTCATGTTGGAATGCCGCATTAAGTTAGCTGTGATCTAATAAGGCCGCATCCAAGAAACTTTAATTAGATAAACTTCACGACATTTATCTTGAAAGTTGTTGAAGAAATCTATTCCTCGTGTTCTACCCGTAAGAGTGCCCAAAGCGAGTAACTCTTCGTGGCTATAAAATAGCCCTCATGACTTACTAATGTTTTAACTGTGGCCGTCAGTCGGGGAGGATTATTTCGTTGAATCTTCTTTTACTCTTTGGTATTTTAAATACGTTCATTTTAAGATTAAAGTAAAAATAATATAAGACGAACAAAAACATATTAATAAAAATAAAAGGATTTGTTCTACAAAATTTGGATTCATTCAAAAGGCCGCACTTAGTGGCCTAGAAGGCTGCATGCGGCCTTAAGGCGGCAGGTTCCACACTCCTGATCTATACACTCTTCTTCTTTCGTGTGGCGTGCACAGCCTAAAGTTGTAGGACAACTTGTTCTATTTGATCTTCTGTTTGTGCACGTCGAGTTGATTGCATTAGTCGAAACAGGGCGGACCACGTGAAGGTTGCAATCTCCCACCCCATCTATACACTGTAAATGGCTCAATTGTAATCATGTATTGTATTTCCGCTGAATGGTTGGCATGCAAAAAATAGCTTTTCACTGTAACTTGGTAAACGTGACAATAAACAAAACTGAACTGAACTTTAAAAACAAGTTGCACTTTCTGTTTAAAGGTGTCATTGCACTACTTGGCCACATGATTGTGAGCGCACTATTCCATTCCTGAGACATCAACGTAAAAATCCACACTCACACATTTGCACTTGATTGAAACAATGCCTTTATAATACATTTCAGGCCTTAGATAGTGCACTTTAGTGTGAAGAAGGGTCTCGACACGAAACATCACCTATTCCTTTTCTCCAGAGATGCTGCCTGACCCACCGAGTTACTCCAGTTAACTCAATGCAGTGTCTCTCAAATAATCATCTACCCGCTGCATTATTGCAGACTTTGAAATCTCCCTGTTTCTCACTGGGAACATGAGCTGCTTAATTAAAGACTCCTTGTATGTGTGTAAACAGCTGGTTTGCATAAAATGTTGGCCTTCAGATGGTCCCACCTGATTATTTGCATATCCCACTGCTACTCCGTCTCCTGATCCCAGCAGCTCCAATCAAAATCCCCGGCTTACATGACCAACAGGACAGCTGAGACACGTCCTGTCAGAAGGATTGAAAAAAGGAGAGAAAACGTCCATTCAAAGTGAAGAGATACCGTTCCTCATGCATTTGATCTCATGTATTGATCCCTTAAATTAAAGTAAAAGGCAAAGGAATATTTTTCTTTTGTTTTGGTGTCTTCTCTTAGAGAGATAGCACGGAAAGAGCCCTTCTGCCCACCGAGACCGTGCCGACCAGCAATCTCTGCACACACTTGGGACAATTTTATATTTGTAACCAAGGCAATTAACCTACAAGCCTGTACGTCTTTGGAGTGTGGGAGGAACCCAAAGATCTCGGAGAAAACCTACGCAGTTCATGGGGAGAACGTACAAACTCCGTACAGACAGCACCCGTAGTCAGGATCGAACCCGGGCCTCTGGCGCTGCTTTCGCTGTAAGGCAGCAACTCTACCGCTGTGCCACCGTGCTGCCCTGTTGACTCCTATTAAGTTCCACCAGTGCTGTGTGGCAGCGAGAAATATTAACATTTGTGCTGTAAGGCTAATTGGTTCACTTTGAGAATGACTAACACCACAGCCCACTTAATTGCATGCAAACTACCAATCCCTTCACCACAGAGATTCATTGAACTGCATTTGTATTTGATATAAAGCACTTTTTCGGAGGATTAATCCTTTGGGTACGATGCAAACCTGCCCTTTCCTTGGTTGCTTAACCCACCTGCAAAATCATCTCCCCCTGGATCCCCAGTGTACCTTATCAAAGCAAATCGCTAGAAAATGTACAGCAGAGAGAATAATAATTCTGCTCAGATTTTTCTTGTTGAGTAAAGTTAAATAAATAAATTGATGTGTCAATTACCCTGATGCGCAAAACATTTGCAGAGCCCTGGGAGAGTTGCAGACTGTCTGAATAAATGCTGTTGTATCGTTCTGTTTCCTTTGAAGCTTCCTCTCCAGAATTCTGCACTGTTTTAGGATTTGAATTCACATGATACTGACATGGGTGCACTTGGCAAAGATGGCAATGGAGTTTTGTTTTATACAAATTCATAACAGCACATCAAACTCTGGTGAACAAACGTTCTCACTGCCAGCCACCTTTAGTGCCTGTATTAAGAGCGTTTTTGATTTTACAGCGGGGCAATGAGGTGGGGTTAAAGTTCGGCTCTGTATTAACTGCAAACATGTTTAAAATGATTCTGTGAGCAATCAAATCAAACCTGCGTAGTTGAGCACATCTGAGTGAATTAAAAAGACAATCACTATGATTTTATTGCATATCTTGTTTTTGGTGCCAAATATTGGCATTAGAGAGGCGGTGGTAGTGTCAGAGAGTCAGAGAGTCTTACAGTGTGGAAACACACCACTCGGCCCAACCACCACACCGGCCAACATGCCCCATCTATACTAGTCCCACCTGCCCCTATCACAGTTCACAGTTTAAGGATAAAGGGGAAATCTTTTGGGACTGAGATGAGAAAAACATTTTTTACACAGAGAGTGGTGAATCTCTGGAATCCTCTGCCACAGAATGTAGTTGAGGCCAGTTCATTGGCTGTATTTAAGAGGGAGTCAGATGTGGCCCTTGTGGCTAAAGGGATCAGGGGGTATGGAGAGAAAGCACGTACGGGGTACTGAGTTGGAAGATCAGCCATGATCATATTGAATGGCGGTGCAGGCTCGAAGGGCCGAATAGCCTTCTCCTGCACCTATTTTCTATGTTTCTATGTTTCTATCCCTCCAAACATGTCCTATCCATGTACCTGTCTAAATTTTTCATAAATATAGCGATAGTACCAGCCTCAACTACCACCTCTGGCAGCTTGTTCCATACACCCACCACCCTTTGTGTGAAAAGGTTACCCCTCAGGTTCCTATTAAATCTTTCCCCCTCACCTTAAACCTATGTCCTCTGGTTCTTGATTCCCCTACTCAGGGCAGAGAGACTCTGTGCGTCCACCCGATCTATTCCTCTCATGATTTTGTACACATGATTTTAAACACAGTACTGCTGTTTACTAATCCTTGAGCTTTCCAGCCACTTGTACAGCTTGCAAACACCCAAGCTATAGCAGAAAGGCGACATTTTATGAGCGATGTAACTGTTATAAACAGATTTGGGGGAAATTGCAAAAGATCTCTGAGTTTAGTTTATGATAATAATCTCGAATATCACCAGAGATGCTTCTGTTTCCTTCATGTAAATGCAAGACGAGATGTGAAAAGATATAGCAGAATGAATCATAGAACATAGAAGAGAGGAGTTAGTTTAATTTAGTGTAGTACAGTTTATTGTCATGTACAGTGAAAAGCTATTATTGCATGCTAACCAGTCAGTGGAAAGATGTAACTATTATAATCTGAAATAGAATGGTACAACCCAGGAACAGGCCCTTCAGCCCACAATGTCAGTGCCAAACATGATGCCTTGTTAAACGAATCTCATCTGCCTGCACGTGATCAATATTCCTCCATTCACTGTATATCCACGTGCCCCCCTAAAATCCTCAGACTCCACTATTGTATCTGCCAACCCTGGCAGCACATTCCAGGAACCCACCACTCTCTGTATAAAGGGCCTGTCCCACATTCACCACCTAATTCACGACCTTTTTTCCTCGTGGACATTTTTCATCATGCTAGAAAAAACGGCCCGACCTACTTGATGCCACGAGTAGCTACGACTAGCATCACGGCCTGCTACGACCTACCTACGACCTCCTACGACCTCGTGACGACCATGCTGCGAGTATGAGTCAAGGGCAAACTCGGCAGAGGTCGTGAATTAGGTTGTGAAAGTGAGACAGGCCCTTAACCCTCTGAAACATCACCTATCAATGTTCTCCAGAGATGCTGCCTGGCCCGCTGAGTTACTGCAGCTTTCTGTGCCTTTCCTTTACAAGGATGATGCCTGGATTAGCCATGAGGAGAGGTTGGACAAACTTAAATAATTTTCTCTGGAGTGTCGGAGGTTGAGGGGAGACCTGATGGAACTGCATAAAATTATGAGGCATCGTTGGAAATCTCAAAGACTAGAGGACATAGCTTGAAGAACAGAGGACTAAAGTTTAACGGGGATATGCAGGGCAAGGTTCCCACACAGAGAGTGGTGGGTGTCTGAAACATGCAGCCGAGGGTGATGATGGAAGCAGAAAGACAATAGTATTTAAGAGACTTTTAGATAGGTACATGGATATACAGGGAATGAATCATATCTAGACAGAGAGATTAGTTTATCTTGCATCATATTTGGCACAGTTGTTGTGGGCTGAAGGGCCTGTTCCTGTACAGTAGTGTTCTATGTAATAAAGTTCTATGTAATAAAGTTCAGATTTCCAACTGATTACATAAATAAGATTAACTTTTTGTTGCTTTGACTTGGTATAAATATAAGGTAACATTTTACTTGGATTTATCTTTCCCTCTTAACCCCATTCTCCTGCCTTCCTGACACTTGTACTAATCAAGAATCTAACTATCTCTGCATTAAACATATCCACTAACTGCCTTCACAGCCTCCTGTGGGAAATAATTCCACAGATTCACCACCCTCTAACTAAAGAAATTCCTCCTAGAAACATAGAAACATAGAAAATAGTTGCAGGAGGCCATTTGGCCCTTCGAGCCTGCACCGCCATTCATTGTAATCCTGGCTGATCATCCACAATCAGTAACCCGTGGCTGCCTTCTCCCCATATCGCTTGATTCCGCTAGCCCCGAGATCTCTATCTAACTCTTTTAAATTAATCCAGTGAATTGGCCTCTACTGCCTTCAGTGGCAGATAATTCCACAAATTCACAACTCTCTGTGTGAAAACTCTCTGTTTTTTCTCATCTCATTTTTAAATGGCTTCCCCTTTATTCTTGGACTATGGCCCCTAGTTCTGGACTCCTCCATCATTGGGAACATTTTTCCTGCATCTAGCTTGTCCAGTCCTTTTATAATGTTATACGTTTCTATAAGATGCCCTCTCATCCTTCTAAATTCCAGTGAATCCTCATCTCCTTCCTAAAGGAACGTCCTTTTATTTTGAGTTATGGTAAATAATTGTTTCCTCTTTGGCTGATGTTGTAATGATAACACAAATAGCAGAATATGGAGGGTCTAAAGACTTCACAAGGCATGCACCTACACAGATTATATCTTCAGAGAAAAAGTTCACAGTCCATTCCTGACTGGTGCTAAGATGCAACTTCCACTGAAATGTATCAGTGTAAAAGACACATGCTTTCTCCTTCCTTTTAAAAGATATTCATGTGAAATTTGAATTGCTAATTCCTGCTGTTGGAACATTATTGATGTTGTTTCAGCACTTAAACAGCACCAATGCTGGATGTGATATTTGTAAGGACATTTTCATATGTGAAAATACACAAGTGCATGGGCAGATTGTGATGTTGTCCTAAGCTGGGATCACTGTATTTGGAGAACAATACTCTTAATCTTGTGCAGGTGAACACACATTGAGCAGCAAGAGACAATCTTCACCAGTGCTTCGAGATCACCAACTAATAGGTTCCTTGCTCAGGGATCTTTGCTTTCAGATGGTGTGAGTCTCTGCGGAATGGTGTGGTTTCCACTCAACAACTTTTTGCTGATGGGACAATTGCACAAACAAGTTGTTCTCAGACAAGGTTTCATTAGTGGTCGAAGATAAACACAAAATGCTGGAGTAACTCAGTGGGACAGGCAGCATCTCCAGAGAGAAGGAATGGGTGATGTTACGGGTCGGGACCTTTAGTCAGACTGGGAACAGTGCGGGCTTCTGCCAGGAGTCCTCATTGAACGCCACCATCTACTACAGCTTCAAGTACAAGCTCGGAGCAGTACAATGCCTGCAGTGACAGTGGTTGCCAAGGAGATTGTAGCAATGAACATCCTTGTTTTTGTTTCTTGAGATATGGTGTGGAAACAGGCCCTTCGGCCCACCGAGTCTGCACTGACCAGCAATCACCGACACACTAGCTTTATGTTATCTCACTTTTGCCTCCTACACACACCAGGGGTAATTTACAGAAGCCAATTAATGTACAAAAATCTTCATGTCTTTGGAGTGTGGGAGGCAAACCGGAGCACCCGGAGAAAACCCACCTGGTCACAGGGAGAATGTACATACTGCACCCGTAGTCAGGATCAAACCCAGGTCTCTGGCTCTGTGAGGCAGCAACTCTACCACTGCGCCACTGCTCTAGCGTCGGTGGAGAATTTTCACCATATGGTTTATATGGCATGTTGGCACCATCCAATAAGGCAGTTGAGGATGCACATTAAATCACGGATTTGCCAGTGATAACCACATCCTGTGGATCAGATCAAAATCAAAGTCCTTCCTCTTTCTTACCACTTCCACCAATGCCACCAAAACAACTGAAACATGATACATAGATAGGAAAGGTTTAGAGAGATGTGGGTTAAATGTAGGCAAGTGGGACTAGTGTAGATGGGACATATTGGTCTGTGTGGGCAAGTTTGGCTGAAGGGTGTATTTCCACTCTGTATGACTCTATGACTAAATGGGACTAGCTTGGATGGGGCATTTTTATCGGCATGGACAGGTTGGGCTGAAAGGCCTGCTTCCATGCTGTAAGACTCTGAATCTCAATGACTCTAAACATTACCCCTTCCTCTTTCTACATATATGCTGCCTAATCTGCTGAGTAGTTCTAGCTTCAGCAAAGTACCGGCTCAGAACGAACCTGCCAAATAGACCAAGATTTACTGGAGAGAGAGAGAGATAATAGAAAGCAATACTTTGTACTTGACAAATAACTAATCAGCAGGCTTGAGTTATTTCCGGAATTTTAGACATTCAGAAAGCAAATGGACTGGTTCCCTGATGCATAAACAAGGTTATTTTCTTACGCAAAGATCCATCAAGGATCTGAGATTATAAAACATTGGGTTGTTCAGGAATAATATAAAATGTTAAACCCAAAAAGTGACTCCATTGAATTATGATTGAAGATATAGTAAATTTTATTTACCTGTGCAAGACGAATGGAATTATGTGGAGCATTAAGTTGACAAAATTGAAAAAAAAAAAAGGAAAACTCACCGTTTTAAATAGCAAAGAGTTCCTGAACCACTCATGTCTGAGAGACAGGAGGACAAGATAAGGCTAGATATTCCAGAGAATAACAAAACAATTAGTACAATCCTTGGTGACTCATGAAATATTGCGTGCAGTTTGGTTTACTTACTGAAGAAAAAATATACTTGTGTAACAAAAGTTCACCAGACTGATTCCCAGGATGGCGGGACTGTCTTCTGACAGGAGATTGGACAACTAGAGTTAAGAGGTAGACAAAATGTGTCCAATTTGCATTTGGCTTCACTCTGACAACAGAGGAGACCCAGGACTGAAAGGTCGCTATGGGAATGGGAAGTTGCTTTTTGCATGCCTTGCTTTCATTTGTTCTATGTAACGTCTATATCTCTCGTTTCCCTTTCCCCTGACTCGCAGTCTGAAGACGGGGAATTCCATTTCCCCAGAGATGCTGCCTGACCTGCGGAGTTACTCCGCCTTTTTGTGTCTATTTGTAGGGTCAAGGAGATTTCATTCAAACAAAATTCGAAAAGGGCTTGACAATCTAGACACAAGGAAAGTATTTCTGTAGGCTGAGAAGACTAGAATCAAAGGTCACAGAATATGGTGAGGATTGAGATGGGGAGAAAGGGCTAGTTTGTTAATCACAGGCCAAGTTGATGAATATATCATCTTTAATATATTATATCTATCACTGAACTTTATCTTGCACTAAACGTTATTTCCTTTCCCCATTATCTGTACATTGTGGATGGCTTGAATGTAAACCTGTAAAGTTTTGCCACTGACTGGATGGTACGCAACAAAAACTGTACCTTGGTACATGTAATAACACTGTTACCTCGGTACACGCTATAAACTAAAGTAAACTAATTTAAGAAATAGATTAAATTGGAGAGAGAGCAAGAATGTGGCATTGAGATAGAGTGCCATCATCATATTGAATGGTACAGCAGGTTTGAAAGGGCAAATGGTCTCCTCCCACTCCGGTTGTTCTATGCTTCTATGGACAGGTGGAATAGCCATGAACAATGGAACTGTGATAGGAACCAGCAGCATCTGGAGTCGCACTGTGAGTCCATCTAGAGGACAGTATGTGGATTACTGTTTCAGGAACAGTATGATCTATAATTTATACCTGATACATAAATAGATAGACTCCAAATGCTGGAGTACCTCAGCGGGACAGGCAGCATCTCTGGAGGTGACGTTTCTGGTTGAGACCTATCTGTTCCTGACAGTACTTCAGACGAAAACTAGAGGTATGAAAAGGTGCAGCAGAACAAATCAGAGTTGTCATAGATGGCCAAGGAGCCCACAATGGGCCATTGTTGGCGGCAGAGGAGGTGATAATGAAGGGATATGAACAGTGAAATTAGCAGGACACATGGGGTGGGGATGGACAGAGGGAGAGGGAATACAATGTCTTTCTCGGGGATTGAAGATCACGCAGACTTGAAAATACTGCTACTCTTTGTTCATAGTTGCTTGAGTCAAAATCCTGGAGCCTCCGACTGACCAGGGATTTTATCACATAGACTGCAGTCGTTAATTTCCTCCTTCACAGGGATAGTTGGAGGTGGTTATCAATTACTGGCATAGACATGAAAGCCCACACCTCACAATAAAAACAAACTTGTCAAATTATAAAATAAGGAATCACACATTTAAGACAGAGACGGGACAAAGTATTTTCCCTCAGATGCTTGTGAATGTTTGAAGCTATTTTTTCCCACACGGGCAGCGGAAGATGAGGTAGATAGATTCTTGATTAACACGGAGGTGGAAGAAGATGTACGGGGTAAGTTTTTTACACAGAGGATGGTGGGTGCCTGGAATGTACTGTCAGGGGTGGTGGTGGAGGCAGATATGACAGCGGCATATAAGAGGCCTTATGATCGGCACATGGATATGCAAGGTTGGAGGGATGCGGATCACGTACAGCCAGATGAGGTTAGTTTATCCTGGCATCATGTTCGGCACAGACATTGTGGGCCAAAGGGCCTGATCCAGTGCTGTACTGTCCTACATTCTATGAAAGGCTATTGTGGATAAATAGGAATACAGAGCTGGTAGAAATCAGATCAGCCATTAAATGGCCAAACAAATCTTGAGAAGCTAAAATTGATTCCTTATGCTTCAAACTTGTCCTTTCATATGTGAAAACCAGTTTATTAATTTCAAAACAAATAAATGACTCCAATCTTTTAAAATAGAATACATGATTTTGAATCTGTTTAATTTATATTGCTAACTTAATATTCTATATTTAAGTCTGCACAGCATGCATATTGCAGTGACTCAGAGTGCAGAGTGCCTCTTTATGTGGGTATTATTTGAGTTTTGGTTTTTAAATTCAGACTTTGGATAAATAGGAATTTTGTTTTGTTCCACGTGAGTTGTGATATTTAGGCCAGTGATAGTGTCATTTTCAGATGTAATCATATTATTTTGCTGAACCAAATTTATCAGCTTCACCTCTAAACTGCAATTCCTATTTTAAGCACAGTAAGCTGTGCGTGTCAGAGAGAGACTGACTGGTGGAAGTGTTCCAGTTGATAAACAACACATCGTAATATAACGACTAATGATATAAGAAAGGGGGGGGGGAGGAAAAATAGTCAGAAAAATAACTTGCAAATAACCTCCCAGCAGTATGCCGACATTAAGTCTTTGAGCGAAGCTTTCAGCTTATTTAAACACGATTAATTTTTACTGTATTTCTTTTAGACTGAGGAGTCTTCTGTCTCTCTGGATTTGCTGAGAATTTTCTCAGCCGTGGTATTTTCTTTTCTTTCAAGTATTTTGATTCCAAGTAGCTGGAATCTGCGATTGTGCTGAACTTTTCTTCCAATGTTAAGCATTAAACTGGGGAACAATAGATGCTGGAGAACTACGTACAAAAATGTAGGGGGCCAGATAAACCTCACATTGAAGATTAGAGATATAAGGCCTGTTTCTATCATTTTACCATAAAATAACCACCATATCCTGCAATATGTCTGAAGAAGGGACCCTACCCGAAACGTCACCTATCCGTGTTCTCCCGAGATGCTTCCTGACCTACTGACTTACTCCAGCACTTTGTGTCTTTTTTTGAATAAATAGGTATCTGTAGTTCCTTATACCTTGCGTAAAGTTTGACTCCTTCTCTCACAATTTCTACTTCAATGTAATTTTATACTTAAGCCTTAAATGTATATACTTTTATTCTCAAGACCTTTAAAATGGTAACACAAATTATTGTTACCATTACGTTTCGCTCTAGACATTTGCATCAATTATTGAACGATTGTGATAAAATGTTATAGGAATTATTCGATTTTGCAAAAGCTAGATTTTCGGGGAAACTAATTATTCTAAGATATTATAAACTTTTTCCTCCACTTTGGCGGAGTTTGGCTCACTCATTATGATTTTAAAAAAAAGCAGAGATAAGTAACATCTCATCCAATACTTATTACAGCTGTTAATATATTAAAATAACACTGGTGCAAACAATAAAGCCAATCGAGTGTTGAGTTTGCAATACATTTGCAGAACTTTTCTGTACAGGATGACAGCTGCCAATTTGAATCTCCACATTATAATCTCTGCTCATCCAGAATAATTTGGAATATTTATCCCTATACATTTTATTCTCTCTAATGGCCCAGTATTTGAGAACAAAAAAACATTGAACACATCCTATAATTCTGCAAACCTGCTCAGGAAATGTAGAATTATTCGCCATTAAAACTAAAATATTGTCTGTTTCATATTCTAAAATACACTCTAAATAAGTTAAATTGCCTTTGTATCCCTGTTTTTAAATTTGTTTTCCCTGACTTGTTTCTTCTCCCCTTTTCTTGCACTTTGCCTGCCTCTCATTCATTCCTTGTGTCAAGAAAGAACTGCAGCTGCTGGATTGAATCGATGGTAGACACTAAATGCTGGAGTAACTCAGCGGGCGAGGCAGCATTCCTTCTCTCCAGAGATGCTGCCTCACCCGCTGAGTTACTCCAGCATTTTGTCTCCACTTTCTCATTCATTCCTTCCAGTTTCCCCATTTTGTTCCCATTTACTTTTTTCTTTCTATATTCCATGCACCTCTGATATTCTCCCGGATGATCCACAATGCACAAATACAGAGAAAACTAGAAGAGTTTTTCTTCTATAATTACACCAATGCTTGACACATGAACATTTTGAGACAGACAGATTGTCATTTGAATCGGGCATTGTCATTTGCTTTGAGTTTTTACCCATTGTCTTTGACAGTGGAATTACTTCTGTTTCAGAATCCTACTCTGCAAACAACCATGTTACAGTATGTCGGAGGGAACTGCAGATGCTGGTTTACACTGAAGATAGACACAAAAGCATTTTGTGCCTACCATATCACAATACATTCTTTCTACTTCTATGATATCAAGATTTCACTATCTTTTTGTGATCCTGATTAAAATCAGTATTATATTGTATTAAAAAGAATTCAAGACTTAATTGGGTTAAGCAATTAAACAGGAAAGGGGATTTAGCGAATCGTTATTCTGATTAATCCTATCCATTCTAAGTGAGCAGAAATTTTATTTTAAAACAAATCCTGATTGTGGACATAAATAATAAAGCAGCAAGATTCATGGAATCATATATGATCAATATTATTATTTTCTCTGCTGCGTAATATATTACACACCACCTCACTTCTCCAAACTTTCCTGTAATCATAAAATCTAAACTACTTACAATCCTAAACTTGCTTCATCTGGTCAACATTTCCAATTTTATTTTGTCTTTCCTCCTGCACTTTTCATTCCCCCCCCCTTTCCTTTAATTCTCAATTGTGAAATCAGATTTCACTCCACCATCAGCTAACAGCTATTTCTAGTCCGTAATTTTCCTTATAGAACTGGGTTCCAAAGAAAATTGCTATTTCTGAAATATTACTTGAAACTTAAAGTATTTCAGCAAATTTCATTTCCCCAGCTTCCCCGAATAAATTACTTTATTTAAATATCGCAATATTGCCAATAACATTGTAATTTAAAATATAAATGATGGGTTGTGGCTCAAAATCTACAAGTATATTGCAAAGATAAATCTTCAAACCTACATGAGGTATTAGAGCGTTTTAGTTTGTCCAAATAATATTGGGGTATGTAGAATTTATCCGGTGGTTAGAATCTGAAGTCTGGCTCCAATACAAGTTATGGAAGTTCGCAAATGAGCAAAGCATATCAAGCGACTTTGAACTGGCAAGGAATAGATTTCACTTAAACAGTTCTTTCCGAGCAGTGGCATATTGTTGTGGCAGTGGGATCTCAGCTTCACTACGGCCCTATCCCCTGGCCTGTGCTTATCCCAGCAAATAGCAAAATCTTAAAATCTGTTCCCAAATTCTTGTTCCTGTCCCAAAGGGGTAATTTAACTGCCACCATCCACAGATTCACCCCTTAAACTTCCCTCATGCCAAACACAATAGTTTCACTCATAATATTCAGGATTTCAGCACGAGGAATCAATTATAATTCAGTTTCACAGTGACAGTCTTTACAAACATTAATAAAACAAATTTCCGCGTGGGTTCACAGTAAAGAATTGTCTAACGCACAGGATTACAGCCATATAATTTTTGGGGGGATCTTTGGGAGACCGATTTAAATGTTTTCAATTTTATGTCTTTGATTTTGAATGTTTATTAATAACCTAAAATTAATATTGATCAAATCCCATGTATATATAAAATTGTAATGAAGGAGTACTCCCGTATTTCTTCTCCCTCTCTTTCTTGCATACAGCTGCTCCCTCTTCTGCCTCGTAGCCTCTTATATTCAGTCAAACTGGTGAGGAAGCTGAGGAGCTCACATTCATTTGTCCCGCCCTGCACGGCAATTTTGTTGCTAAACTGTGGTGGCAAAGAATTGCGCTTAGAATCGGCAAAGAATAAAACAAGGTCTGTGGGCTGTTCTACACAACGTAGAAAGACATATATATTTTTGCAGCCGTCTTGGTTTATTTTCCAGTTATACTACTTCCCCAGAACAGTCGTGTTGCTTGCGTTAGGGGGTTGTAAAGTATAAAACCCTTCAATTCTATTGAATTTCCCATGGCAAGTGTTAATGGCAAATTGGCAGTTTTATAAGGACACGATCTCTGCGCCAAGTAAAATGTGATGTAGATATGTATCCTTTAAAGGCGAGAAGACATGGTTGCTGTGCATTGTTAAAGTGAATGGTGGGGTCACTAAAGGTCTGGCTTTAGATAATGATCCTGAGTTTGTTTACTTGACAGGTCAATTAGAATCTGAAGTCATTGTGTAAAGTTGTGTGCTTTTGAAGGAATTTGAAACACACACCATCTTAACGTTGGTAGACAAAAATACTGGAGAAACTCAGCGGGTGTGGCAGCATCTATGGAGCGAAGGAAATAGGCAACGTTTCGGGCCAAAACCCTTCTTCAGACATCTTAACGTTTATTTGTTATCTGCAATAGAAAGATTAGTAAAGCATAGAAGCATCGGAGATAGAAAATAGGAATCATTTTTATCATGGCGAATTTTCTAATATTTATACTTAGCTTGGAGACATCCCATTTGTTTCTAGTTTGTTTTAGTGTGTTTGATTGTAGTCTTCTCTTGAGTATATGGAAATGGGGACACGAGATTTTAGGATTGGAAATTAATCGAAATAAATTGACCCTGTCGGGTGTGATAGAATAAATTTGCCTATAACTAGTACAGAGGCAATACGCAGAAGCCTATCAGAAGTTGCATTCTATGGGTGGAAAGAAGGAACTGCAGAAGCTAGTTTATAAAAATAGCCACAAATCGCCTGAATAACTCAACAGGTCAGACAGCATCTCCAGAGAAAAGGAAAAGGTGATGAGTTGAATCCATCTTCAGACCTGAAGAAAGGTTTCAGCCCGAGTCTGAAGAAGGGTTCCAACCCGAAACATCAAGTAGTCCTTGGATAGTTGATTGTTCAGGTCGGGGCTCTTTGGCAGGCTGATTGTGGGGTGCTGGGGCTGAAGGAAGCTGGGCATTGTTTAAAAATGACCATGTGATTAAAAGACACAAAATCATAGCTACCTTTCCAAACTTTCCAATCTAAGCCCAAAATTTAGAATGGAAAAAGCCAATGCAAACTCCACACGTTGTAATTATGCCTCTCTGCCAGCTGTATCGCTGTGATGCCTCATTATGGCAACATTACAACCTACTTTAGTTTAGTTTAGTTTAGAGATACAGCGTGGAAGCAGGCCCGTCTGCGCCGACCAGCGATCCCCGCACATTTACACTATCCTATACCCACTGGGGATGATTTTTACATTTACCAAACCAATGAACCTACAAACCTGTACGCCTTTGGAGTGTGGGAGGAAACAGAAGATCTTGGAGAAAACTCACACAAGTCACGGGGAGAACGTACAAACTCCGTACAGACTGCACCCGTGGTCAGGATCGAACCCGGGTCTCCGGCGTTGCATTCGCTGTAAGGCAGCAACTCTACCACTGCGCCACTGTGCTGCTCTCCACTTCTGCCTCTTAAATTGCTGTACATTTGCATTAACTAAATATAAATGATAACATTAAATCCAACTATTATATAGAAAATGAGACAGAACAGAAAAAACCCAAAGTGTCGTGTTTTAATTGTATCTGTGTATCCCGGTCTAATTTGTCACCCTTCTTATCTGAGGTTAGGCTCTGTATTAACTCCGCTGTTAAAAATGTCTCCTTCCACCTAGGCTAGCTCCAAATTAAAATAAACTGAATGAAGGTACCCGTTATCAAATATTGTTAGTATTTTTAAATGAATCGAAACAAATTAATAATTCTTTCAGAAGTGAAAGCAGACCTATGATATGTTAGTCAGTAGGGCATATGGATGCAACAGAGTCAAAGATTATTTTTGAACTCAAATCAATGCCTTGATTGCATGTTGTAAGTGACACAGTGAATGAATGTAGAGGGATGTGGGCCAAATGAGGACAGGTGGGACTAGTGTGCATAGGTAACCAGGGTCGGCATGGGAAAGTTGGGCTGAAGGGCCTGTTTCCATGCTGTATGACACTATAACAAACGTTTGGAACTTTTACTTGTATTTTACCCAGAAATGTTGGAAGAATGGGTGAAACAAGTGTACGGGTGAAGTCTTATTTAACATTTACTTTTGCAGTGTGGGTTTGCGGGAAGGGGTGCTGTGGTGACAGTCAAAGGGTTGTATGGTTTAGGATGAAATATTTGACCTGAAAGAGGAAGCAAAGAATCTTGGTGGCAGCTTTTTTTTTAGCAATGGGTTAGATTTCCATTTGAGAACAGGGCGCAGTTTGTGACATCAAAAATATTGGCAAGTGAAACTATGAAGACAAATGGTGTACAAAATACAGTATGTGAAGGAAATTGAGGACTGTAGAAACAAAGAGAGAGAGAGTAGGTATAAATATTATAGTCATATAGATTAAAAACACTTACTGAATGTACACAGATATGGCATGTGAACTATCAGTAGTGATTTTTACACTAATACTAAAATGACAACCACTTCAGAATGATTTCTTAATACCAATTCCTAATGTTTAGATTTCATTTTAGAGATATAGCGTAGAAACAGGCCCTTCGGCCCACCGAGTCTACGCCGATCAACAATCAACCTGTACATTAGTTCCTACACTTGGGGGAGGATTTACAGAAGCCAATTAACCTACAAACCTGTACGTTGTTGGAATGTGGGAGGAAGCCGGAGCACCTGGAGAAAACCCATGTGGTCACAGAGAGAATGTGCAAACTCTGTACAGACAGCACCCATAGTCAGGATCGCGTTCGGGTCTCTGGTGCTGTAAGGGAGCAACTCTACTGCTGTGCCATCGTGCCTCTGTACAACTGTGGTGAAAATGTCTAAAGCTTCTTAGTGATGGTGACTAATTTACACGGTACCTCAATCAAGTTTTACAATTGGAAAGGACCCTGGCTGATGGTCGGTTTTTAATGCCTTTTCTATCATTTTGATTCAGAATTGGATTTGAAATTACAAACTAAAATGGGATTTGATTTTGATTTCTGTGGACCTTCCCCAGCGACACATTTGCTTGTTCATGAGTTGAGTGAAATGACGGTGAGGTCTGCACTTCACCCCTTGACACAGTCCAACACACGAGA